>NC_143017.1:51952943-52104103 GCF_055824585.1 Amblyomma mixtum | reverse complement strand
TAAATTTTTTTACATCTTCTTCATCGGCCGTGTTCGGGGAACTGACGCGCGAGAGTGGGTACTCGCCTGAAATAATTTTAAGGACCACTGAATAAAGTGTAATTAGGTGACAATGAACACAAAATATAGGCTGCCTTGAGAGAAGTGTCCGAATGTCGCCTGTGATACTTCCTTCAGTATTTAAAGACGCTTTCATATGCACCTCGCTTGAATGGTTTCAACAGCTATCATCATTAGCATTGCGCCCTAACCGCCGCGAGGCTTGCGAGCTGCTACAGCTTATCTCGGTTAGCAGCGATTTATCCCGCTCTGTTCGCCTCCGTTTCTATCTTGGTCGACGGTTGGAAAGATGCATCGCGAATATGGCGCTGACAGTTCGACAACCTGCACGAGGAAATCTGGCACCGCCACTCGGCGAACAGTGAGTCTGGCTGAGGTGCTGGACGCCGTCGCCCGGGAGTCCAAAGTCGCTATTGTGTCTCTGGAGAAAGAACGAACACCACTGGGAGCCTCAGCGACAGCCGAGCTGTTCCAGCAACCACCGTTGAACTCCAGGTGCAAGAACGACCACATGGCGACGGCTGGCCTGGCACCGAGAACCGCAACGACCTGCTCCGTGCCCATTCTCTTGCTGTTCACCGTCAGCGTCGTCACGGTGGGGTTCACGATCTCCGCAGTGGTGGCGGGTCGCTACATCTCCTCGGAAGGGGCCTTTGACAGCGGACGCGGAGGTCACGGCAGCGGCCGGAACGCCGTTCCTTCCAGGAACCTTCTGGCACCCGCCCCTGCTCCAGCGGTGGCTTCGGGAGGAGCCGCTGAAGAACTCGAAGCTGAAGAACTGGCCCGCCGCTACATGATCCAGCCAGACGACCCGGCTTCTCCTGAAGGCGGGATCGTAGAGGCTGGGCCGGCCACTGAGCCTTTCAGGGATAGCGCAGACGCGAGGAGGCCGGCGGTAACGGGGAGAAGTGCAGCAGCGAGGAACAGTAGCCAGCCGGCGCCGGAACCAAGGACGGAGGATGTCGTCCCACCCACGACGTCCAACTATGGAGACCCCTCGGAGAGCCCCGCACCAAACGCTAGCGCTCAGAGATTCAATCTTACGTTGGACTAATACAATATTCGCTCGTTTCACGATTCTTTCACGTTGTATGCAGCTCTTTTTACGAATACGGCGCGTTGTTAGCAGAGATATGTGTTGATCTCTTTTGCGTCTATGTATTACAAGCCTTCCCTATGCGAAGTAAAATTTTAAGTCCCAGCGTGTTTTAGTGCGAAAGCACGTACAATGGCCATTCCACGCATTTATCCGTTGTGTGTTCGTTTGGCTGCTTGTCTGAAGCCTGCTCTGTGGCAGGTGTGTGTGTGTGTGTGTGTGTGTGTGTGTGTGTGTGTGTGTGTGTGTGTGTGTGTGTGTGTGTGTGTGTGTGTGTGTGTGTGTGTGTGTGTGTGTGTGTGTATACACAGTCTAGCCCGTTTATAACGAAGCCACTTATAGCGAAATAGCGGTTATAACGAAGGGATTTCAATTTCCCATTCCCATTTTTGCATTTTCAGTACATTTTGGGTCCGGTTTTAACGAAGTAAATAAGAGCGCGTCAGCGGATATAACGAAGAGATTTAATACCAGCCGAAAAATGATCTGCCAATCAACACATTTTTGCATCCTTGAGGCGATTTTTTCCGCGAAAATAAGAGCAAAATTCGGCTGACGGCGTCCTTTCGTGGCGTCGCGTCTGCTCTCCTGCGGAGCGAAAGGTTGCTTCACTGCATCGCGTGGCACGCCGGTCTCGTGTTGCGTTGTCCTTGAACGGCGTCACGGCGTAGAGAGGTAGAGCACGCCGCGCAGGGAAAAAATGTAAAAAAGAACAGAGACGATTTTTTTTTTTCGATGGCGTCGCAGAGAGCGGCCGTCTTGGCCAATCGCGGTTCTCTATTTCTCCCAGGCAGTCAGCGCCACGGCTGGACTGTACACTGCACGTATCGGTTATGTACAAGGTCTGGCTCTGTCGGCGGAGCACAGGGCACTTTCTTGTTTGGTTGTTTTTGCTTATCACTAGTTTGCATGAGATGCGAGTCACAGGTCACTATATATATGACTCCGCTGCAGTACAAAAGCTAAGAAAATAAACAACCTCCAACTCCCTCAGGCCCTAGAGGGAGTGCGCTCGCAGTTTTACTCTTTACCGAAGGAGGCGTTTCACTCCTTAGGGAATTTAGGCGGAGTAAACTGCTGCTAAAGCGAGTGCAGTAGCCGGTATACTCTATCATAGAGAGTATCAGTTCTTAGAGTGCAGTCTGCAGGAGGTGTGGCAGCGCGCGCTTTGTTTTATGTCGGTATGCCGATGTTTGCATTTTTTTTCGTAGTCCGCATATTACGAAATAGTGGATATAGCGAAGTGATTTCCGATTCCCGCTGACTTCGTTATAACCCGGCTAGACTGTGTGTATATATATATATATATATATATATATATATATAGGATAGTCACCAGAAATTGAAAAACATAACAAGATTTAATTCACGACGCTTCGGCTGGAGGCCCAACCTTTTTCGAGTGTATATATATATATATATATATATATATATATATATATATATATATATGGCTGTGTTTTCCTGTGACTGACAGTGATGTGCGTTTTGTTTCCTCTTCTGAGTTTTTGTTTTTACTGCTCTCATTTTCCCTTTAAATTGTTTTTTTTCTTTGGAGCATTTAGCTCTTTTTCATTTATCTACGAGAGCAGCCCCGAGATCCCCAAAACCAGCTTCAAGTGCAGCCGTGAGAAAAACTACTACTACCGCAGTTTCACATTTACAATTGCGTTAGAGAAGTGAGGTGTGCCGAAACCGCTTATTGCTTGTGTGGTACTCCTGCAGGGCGCAGGAAGCTGGAAAAGATGTGAAACACTCCTCTGTGCTGTTTCGTTTTTAAGGAGTAGTTTCTTTTTTTTTCTTGAAGTGATTCCCCAAATACCGGCAGTTCACACTACACTCTTTCACTGCTAGGGCCTTCGTTCAATGCATACACTATGGGCTAAAAGAGCCGAAGAGGTTAGATTCTCAAGATAAGGCGTAAATGTAGTAAACAAATGAAACGCAGAGTGGAAAGCCATATAATCATTTCTTGAAATGCCATGGAGTAAAATAGCGCTGCGTAAAAGAGCAAAACTAAGAAGAGAGTTTCCTCTAGTCCTAGTTTCGTTGTATTTCCGGTCCGGTGTTCCTGATTCCTCGGGGGCACCTGGCAATGAGCCACTTCTGAACATTCTACTGAAGACCCATCGCCCGAACATGAGGCTTAGCAGACTTCAGGTTCAGGCTCCGTTCTGTTGGCGGTGAACGGGAAGGGCAGAGGAGAGGCAATTCCGGCAGGTACCGCTGGCTTCATCGTGTTGCCGGACAGGTCGGCGCTTTTCGTCTCGCCGTCACTAACTTCCAGCCGTGACGGCCCAGATCCCCTCTCGAAGACAGCAGCGGGGTCGTAGCCCGGCGGTGTCCTCGCAGCGCGTTCGGCGGCGAATGGCACGTCCAGCATGGCCAGGACTGCCGCCATCGAGGACAGGATGGCGACCACGACGAACAAGCCCATGAGGAGGTGCGACCACGAGCCAAGGTCCGGTCCATCGACCAGGCCGGAGACCCTCCTGACGTCTTGGTCGATATCCGTGGTGAAACGGGAGAAGGTGACGGCTCCTCGCTGCAGGTCCGTTATGTGGACGTCCGAGCTGCCGGGAACCCAATTGGTCTGCGTTATGAGCCAGTCCTGTTCGCTCGTACGTGGGCTGTTGGCTGCCGCCAGACGTACGCCCGAAAGCCGAGTCTTGCTTTTCAGTCGCTGCAGGTCCATGGACGCGTGATACGGCTCTCACTGCTGTTCATCTTCTTCCTCAGTTGTCGCTTTTGAAGATTATTTATGGACTACAAGGAACACGACCTGACCGCCAAACGATGGCAAGCAAATCTTGCGCAGAGGGCATTTATGGAGAATTGAAGCTGTTCGAAAACGCAGTTCTCCAGAATTTCCATTCGTCACGCAACTTACGTTTCCACGCGGCTGGACAATCAGATATCTGTAAATGCCATCTAATTAGCCTGTGCACGCACAGAAGTGATGAAGAGCATATATGTATATGTTACTGAATTGTATATCCAGGTCATTTTTTTTCATGAAATGCTTTCTGACACATTGCTTTGTCTTTATTATTTGTTTTGAATGCTCTCATACTGATCTTTGTGTCAGTTTCAGTTTTGGTTTCAGTTTCGGATTAATAGATTGACTATTTGCTTGTTTGTGTTTATGTGTACTTGTTGATCGGCTGTTTGTATCACGTGGTTGTTATCTATCAATGATTGTGCGCGTCGAATAAATTGGGTCTCTGGTCACAGTTTTACGTGGAGTATGGTCTCTTCGTACAGCCGCCTGAGCCGATACTACAATGGCGACGCAAGGATGTGATAGATGAAATGGAGTTTGAGTCCCGAACATAATCGGACAAAATCGGTTGTACAAAGTGAAATCGGCTTTCCCCGTAGTTTTAAACAAACTTCTGACATGTTTTGCCTTTAGTAGTTAATGGAATTTTTCTTGCAGTGCCGATTTAGTTTTTCTGCGTCGTTTCATGGTAGCCCAGGCCACTCCTGAAGAAGTCGCTGGTCCTGGGGAGCCCAGCGGATGTGGAAGTTGTGAGTTTTACCTCATCCACTTTAATGTCATCGCATTTCGGTGATTACATTACACACAAGTTACAGGAAATGTTTCGACGATATTTTCGCGTATTACTTTGATGAAGACTGACGTCTACCATAAATGCATCGTATATGGCAGCAACAGAAGCAAACAGCAAATAGGATTATGTGATCAAGCTTTTCTCAAAGCGATGACGGAAAGTTTCACTCCTCACAAAAACAGAAATTATTGCATTCATTGGAAAAGCAAAATAGCGTGTGGCGCTATTTGCTTCATTGGGCAGTTGAGCCCTACTGCGTCGTAGAGTTCTGCTGCGTCGTATATTTGGGAGGGAGACGCTTTCCCTTTATTGTGGCTCTAAGCTCGGGGAGGCCGAGCAGCCATATTGAATGTCAATGACTGTTGCAGTGACGCTTGACCCCTCCATATTGACTTGGTACTCGGCGAGGCCGAGTAGCCATATCGGACTTTGACAGATTTAATGCTGGTTTAGGTTGGTTGGTTTATTGGGGTTTAACGTCCCAAAGCGACTCAGGCTATGAGGGACGCCGTAGTGAAGGGCTCCGGAAGTTTCTGCCACCTGGGGTTCTTTAAAGTGCACAGTACACGGGCCTCAAGAATTTCGCCTCCATCGAAATTCGGCCGCCGCGGCCAGGATCGAACCCGCGTCTTTCGGGCCAGCTGGAGCCGAGCGCCGTAACCGCTGAGTCACCGCGGCGGGGTAGATTTAATGCGTCTTTGACTGCCATGTCAGGACTGACTAGAGTGACGAAGAATGACTTCAGTCAAGAAGATTAAGAAAGTTTTTCCACTATTTGAAGTCGAATAATACCAATTTTTGGAACTGGGCGAAAGAAATGGCACTGTCCGCATCGTTTTTTATGGGTGTGCTTTCGCAGGAACCCTTCCTTCAACGACCTGGTCGCCCATCGGTCCCATGGACACACAATTGTTTAAGACTTCCGAACTGTACGTAAGTGTTTCTGGTGGAGAATCGGCACCAGCTGAAAGTAAAAACTCACTGCTGATTTACAACTTGGGAGATGAAGGCCGCAGAATCTACTTCACCCGAATTGCGTCGCAGGGACAGACAACTGCGTCACAGACTTCCACGTTACAGCCTTTCACTGATGATGCGACACCAGATATCTATAAGCAAACAGTTACTCTCCTGGAGAGAGAGTTTGCAATTGAATGTCACTTGTTGATTGAAAGGCATCGATTTCAGAATAGCTGTCACCAATCTGGCGAATCTGTCGCTGAGTAAGTAGCTGGTCTCAGAGATTTGGTTAGTAATTGCAGCTGTCCTTCGCCAGAAGTCATGTTTCGCGATCGTTTCTTTACTGGCGCCTCTCTTCCTAACGTGTCCGGAACGTTTTCTATTGGAAGGCCCCGACGTATCCATTGCGACTGCATCCCGAATTTCTCTCCATTAAGAACAGGTTAGAAAGGATGCCCAGGAACTCGCAGCGTCCGTGCAAGTAATCAGAAGAACAATGCCAATCTAGCTCGTCGGAACGCACGACTTTCCCTGCACGACGTTATTTGACGCCACGGTCCGGACTTCCTTTTTGGTAGTACGGCCCTTGACAACGACCTCAATGCTAGACGGAACGCGGCGTACAACTTCCATCATCGCGACTTGCTCTTCCACATAACATGCCTCCATCTTCACAAGTGCGTCAGTTTAGTCAGCCTACATCTTCACGGAACCTTCATCGTCCACAACTGTGGTCGCAACCATTCCAAGCTTCTAGAAAGCTTCGACAGTTGACACTATCGACGAGTTCATCCAACCTCACTTACTGTCATCGGTGGGACTTAAAGGAGTATAGACGCCTAAATTTTGGATGCACGTTTTCTTCTTTGTAATGAGGCGTAAGTCATTATTACACATGGATTACCACGTGGTATCCTCCTGCAACCGGCAAAAAATTTATAATCAATTTTCTTTCTCGTGCTGTTTCGGTTTCAATAGCCGAACGATGAGCGTGACGTCAAAGAGAGGTTATAGGTCACGCGAGGCATGCAAAACGGCAATATGATCGGTGCTTCTACATTTATTGTCATTCCGGCTCTTGGGGAAGGCTGGCTGTAACACTGCAGTTCACAGTTGACAGCGAGGCGCTGGAAGTGGTAAGGGAATATGTATACTCAGTACAGGTAGTGGCTGATGATCTGGATCACGAGAGGGGAATGACTAAAAAAATAAGAATGGGGTGGAACGAATATGGTAAGTTGTCTCAGATTATGAACGGCAGTTTACCAAGTTTCCTCAAGAGATAAATATAAAACAGCTGTATCTTACCGGTACTCAACCATAGGGCAAAAACGCGACGCGCGCTGGCGAGAGGTGTCCGCGCAGAGCTGTTTTTGTTTCTTTTTTCAAAAATGCGCTGAATTTTGTGACAAACGTGAAGAGACAGACCACAGCGCCAACTGGAGGACAAATATTTGAGCACTGATATCTGAGGAGAAATAGAGCATAAAAAATAGGCTTAGGTGAGACATGTAATGCGGAGAACACAAACAATCTAGGGCAACATTTGAAAGCAGGAAATACGTGGCCAGAGGTGCCAGTGAGTCGGGTGAGAAAATAACATGAAATGCGCTTGCATAGTGTAGCTGCTGTTGGCTGCGGACGGGGCTTCTTTCAGGTCAATATAGGAGAGGCCATTATCTTATGACTTATTCTTACTATAGAATAGCTAGGACGAAGGTAAGGAGCAAAATTATCAAAAGTTTTATTGCTGGAAGGAAGAAATATTGGTTTAACTTTTATGTTGCAGAGCTCCGAGACATACCGTTAATTGCGTAAGTTATGAAGATATAGCCTTGAGCGCGAAACTGTCAAGCGCGTAAAATCTGAAATCCCGCCCTGGTCGGTGTGATGAGAAAGTCTCTTTCTGTTGAATATATTCGGATGAACATTTAGGCTTTAGAGGCCGTAGATTTCGGCTTCGTGCGTAGTTTTCGCCGTAGTTTCGCGATGTTTGCCTCGGTTTGCCGTGAACGGGAGCCGATGGCTAAACACAAAACCTCAGAACGCAGGACACAGGACCGTCGATTACGTATCGCCACCATTACGTATCGCCACCTAAAAGGTAACGTACCAGGGAAGAAGGTAAATCCTTTTCGTGCTGTTATTTCTTTTTATTAAAAAAGTCCAGGAAAAAATTTGTTGCAAAAAGGGAATTCTAACTGCTGTCGCTCGCGTTCATAACTGCAGCGCTAATCATTCCGCCAGAGGAGCATCTTTTTTTATTTAAGGCATCCGGGGTGAATTAATTCACCCACAGAAGGGATGAGAATCGGCGGTTTATTCGCGTTCTTATCCGTCGCTTATGCACTCTGTTTGGGTGACTGTACCGTTGAGAGAAGGGAATCATGCCATCGGGAAGACAGTGGTCTTAGGTTGCCGGGGACGACAAAGGCAAAGAAGATGAAGAACATCAGCCATGGCCGCTGTTCCAACGGCTGGTGGGCTTCGACACGCAGGCGTAGACTCTGCACAGCCCGAAGAGTCGCAAGCGGCAACCGGCTCCCAGACATCAGCGGTGACCGTAAGCCAGGCGAGGCTTACACCCCCGGCATTTGGGACAGGAATTCGCAGCGGCACTGGTGGGCAGCCGGAGCACAGTCCTCGACCCTGTGCTCCCAGAAGCATTTACTACCCCCAGATTTTGTTCACTGAGCGAAGAGACCAGCTCCTGAAGGAGCAAAATCCGCTCGAACATGTTCACAGGTTCGACTACATTCGTGCATTCCTAGGAGTTGCCATCGGCGTAATCTGTACATTGGTCGGGGTCCTCTTCGTTGTCGCCATCGGCTGGCCCCGTCTGGCACCAGGCAGCGGTGGAGACTCTATGGTCATTTCCAGCACAGAGTGGAGTGGTCACGGCATGCATCTTGCTATCGATCCTGACAACGGACCCGGAGGCTTAGCCATGGCGCCAGCGACTACGGAAGCCAGCACTAGGACCAGTGAATCCAACAGAGGTGTGAGTGCATCGCCAAAGTTGTCTGCAGAAAGGCCGCGTATGTTGGACACCGGACGTTTTGAACACGTTCGGGGATCGGGTGGTCAAAACTTGAACGCTTTCAACCACGTCTCGCGGCTGCAAAGAAAGCGCCAGAAGCGCTCACTGAACGTCGCCTTCTAAGCTAGGCTGCTCGAAGGCTTCGCCACGTCAACAGCGCATAAATGTGGGAACTGCAGTGCTTCGAAACCAGTTTCCATAACTTTTTGAAATAGTTGGAGACAGTGTATATTTATTAGCCTATCCACGCATGCATCAGTTGTGGGAATCCTGGCTTTCCGCCGTTGCTTTTGCGCGGCTGTGCCGGCTTCCCGCGTTGTTTCTCCTCTTTCCCTTGCTCCCGCCTCAGGCGGTGGAGAGGCGGCTAAGTGACTAATCACTGTCATTTGGCCACAGCTCCGCCCCGGCTCCCCAACGGCCTTTGCCATTGGTGCCTTTTGGCGGGAATTCGGGACCCGCCTGGGCGGCCGCGCACCCGCGACTGTCCGAGCGGGGCCCAGAGAGAGAGATCCTTCCGAGACAGCGTAAGGTGCGTACGCTACTGTTTGTCCCTGCCGGCCTTTGCCGCTCGGACCAGTGCATATACTCGAGCTCGCCCGCACGTGTCCTCTGACCTGCAGCGGCTCGAGCCTGTCCAGCGGGGTCCAGCGACCTCCGACAGGCGTACCTTGCGTTTATTGCCCACTCTCTCTCGCAACCGGCCCAACGGTCGACACGAGAGGGAGATCACAGCACTGCCGCGGGGACATTCTCCTGCAGCGGCGTGCTAGCGGCGCGCATTGCTCGAGTCGCTTCGTGCGCGCAGTGGAGCCTTGCTCCTCGCGCGCCCCCGGGACGGGGTGACTATTGAGTGTGTGTGTATCAGCTGGAGGACGATGTGAATAAACGTCTCCTTTGTGAACTTGGAGGCCTATTTCTTTGAGGCGAATCGCTCTCCTCCCAGCGGAGGTTGAGTGCACCAAATCGGTGTCCCAGTGGTGTGTGGTGACGGCTGATCGGGGCCCTTGGCTCGCGCGAAGCTCGAACCCGCGGTGGGTGGTGGCCTGTGTCCACTTAGAAACCCACACAGTATACCATTCTGTGTGGCGAGTTGCAGGCCTTCGCTAATCGACGGTTCTTTTTCGTATCCGGACATTCGGGTAGTAGTTAAGCAAAAAATTATTTTTGAGACTTTTGTAAGCGTATAATGCAGACTCTTTGTCAAAGCTTCTATTCATTATTGTAGTATAATCTTAGCTTTCACTGATGCGATTACGGAGTTTTTCTATTTTTTGATGCGCGCAGAACAGTACAGAATTACAGATCACACAAGCTTGATATTCACCGAGACACAATATGTAGTTTTGCGCTATAGTTAACGCAATCTGCAGCGAAACACTCATGCTGCAGAGACAATTCGAAGGCAACGAGACGGGACGGTGAATGATTTTCAATCTGTGGACAATGCTTTATATTTCGAACGCTGGGACTGGTACTCGCATTAGTGTCGTAAGCAACAGGTGATTTGTGCACGCTCCACGCAGCGTGCAGACGATCATGGGTAAGGAGCCATCTATGGCACTGCAGACCGCACTTTTCCTCAATATAGGTATGCGTCAAGTTGGCTAGAACAACGGGACTGTAACAAAGACAGGATCTCAGCTTAAATTTTGGATAAAATATTGACAGGAAAATATTATGTCACGTGCGTGGAACCAAGTGTTCCAAGGACATAGCCTACCGCTTGCAGCTCACCGATCGGTGGTGGCGCCCCTAGCAGCCACTTTTTTCCCCAAACAAAATTTCAGCTGGAATCCCACGGCCATTAGAAGTATCGCATGATGACTCTGCTAAAGCACTCGCTCCGATCGCAATTACTTTCACTACGCAGACACTTGTCAATGGGCTGTGGAGATTATGCACGCAGAGGAAAGTCACCGTGGGCAGGTGTTACTCGGCGCTGTCCGTGAAGCGTGAAGCATAGTGATCGAACGGTTCGCTGGCGCTACAGGTTTAGCAAGACATATTCCCTGTGTGGCAACCCCTGGACAACCATTCTTTGACCATGACGCCGCCGACATGAGATTCCACTAACAGGGTCATTTAAGCTGTGCTGTTATGTGAAGAGCGTCATCATCATCATCACCAGCATCGCCATCGTTATGTGGGCACGTGACGGCGCTCAGAAGGAAGAAGAAAACGGAGAAGAGTTGCGATGTCCGCCTCAAGGCTCTTGTCCCGGCCCGCCTCACAACCCAAGAAATCGCAAACCGGCCTTGTGTGGCATCGCCGCCACCAGTCGCTGGTCGACATTCGTCTGCCGGGGCTTGATTCGGGTGCGATCGTAACAGGAGACTCCTTCCGTAACCGGCTGCTCAGCCTCAGGCTCTACTTCACCGAGAGACCCCGTCCGCCGTGGCTGCACGTGTCCGTGCTGGCGCTGGCTGGCTTCGCTATCCTGTGCTCCACGCTGTGGCTCCTGGTCAGCCTGGACTGGCCCTTTGTGTCCGGGGGTAAAGCCACCGCTGTTGCTCGACGGCACAACACCTCGCTCAAAGGCAACGGTACGGCGTCGCCTCCTTACGAAGACTTTCGAAGCGAGCCGGCTTCGAGACCCACGCCCACCAAGTCCGTTCGGCTCACTACCAGCGAAATGGACAGCGTTCCGTCTGGCAGCGACATACCTTTTACGTACGCGGACGATGAGCGTACTGTGCCAACGAGTGAGGTGGACGGTGATGACTCAACGTTCTTTTCCCCGGACGAAGCGGTGACAGAACAAGAAGACGACTCAATAACGACTGATCGCTAGCCCTTTTAATGTCCCCAATATCGCGAGGGGCTGTCTTTGACGGAGACTTTCAACCTTACTTCCGTCAAGTTTTTTTCTTAATTTTGGGCATGCCATTTTTTGTGTAACATATAATATAATAGATTATTAGCACGTCTTCAGAGTTCAGTCTGCACCTCAAATGCGGTAAAATGAGCTACCACCGCTTTTTAACGCGATAGTATAGGAACCTCGTGTCGCAGAAAATCCGGCGTGGGCGTCGGTGACCATGAGCGAATAATCTGCGAAACATTTCAGAGAAGCAACCTAGGAGGCAGGTGGGCCACATAGGTCACGTGACCTTGCGGCGTCATCACCACCTGCCCACAGGACTGTGAGATAACTGCCCAACGAGGCAGGTGGCAGTTGAATTAGTGATTGGTCACTCGGGACGAGCAACCTTGGTCGCACAAGGCTCACAAGTGGCAGCACCTAGCATTGCAGGGCAGTGGCTTATCGCTTAACCGCTGCACCACTGTGCCAAGAATGGAACGAGGGCTCCGAGGGTCCTATCAATAAGATGTAAAGAATGACCAGTTATGGAAGAGCTTAAGTGCCCCTCCATTTTTTTTTTCAAACGGACAATCCAAACAGTGTTGCCCAATTCACTCCGTTGGGTCAAGAGTTGTGCAAATGCCGTCATTTCTGCCTTTCCTCCCTCCCCCCACCGCTGTATCCTTAGCTCTCCGCCATCCCCACCCTTACTTTGTAAAATTTTCTGGTCTTCCCTTGCCCTCACCCTCATATTGATAGCCGCCCCTCACCCTCAATGTCAGTAGTTTTAATTTTCGTGTTATTTTACCTGATTTCCGATATGTTCCGAGGTTACTGAGTGCACAGGCCCAAACTACTGCTTACGGCTTCCGTTTCCGTCTTTGTCGAGCCGCGTCGATCTTTTAAGCTTAGCATTCCGAAGTTCACGGCGGCTAGAAATGGATGGCCGCAAGAAATAACATTGGGACTGCGCTCATGCTGGGTGTCCCTGGTAAGGGCTGTGTAGAGTGGTACTTCTCCCGGCAGCTGCTAATATGAACTGTGCCAGCAGAATAGACTCCGTGAAAAGCGCTGAAAGACATTTTTCACGCGCCCCGCCGCGGTGGCTCAGTGGTTACGGCGCTCGGCTGCTGGCGCGAAAGATGCGGGTTCGATCCCGGCCGCGGCGGTGGAATTTCTATGGAGGCGAAATTCTAGAGGCCCGTGTACTGCGCGATGTCAGTGCACGTTAAAGAACCCCAGGTGGCCGAAATTTCCGGAGCCCTTCACTACGGCGTCCCTTATAGCCTGAGTCGCTCTGGGACGTTAAACCCCCATAAACCAAACCTATGAGCTACACACTGAGACAGTGCCACTTACTACATGTCTACAAAAAAGTCTCCGCCAACACTGCCGCAGTGTTCAACTTAAGAGCGTTAGCTACGGGAGCTTCAAGCTCCGAGCCGGCTGTCTTTCGATGCATGTCATTTGTTTTCTCACATTATTCTCTTCTCTCAACCTGTTCTTTGTTTCAATTGCGAAACGTCAACAATTGCACATAAAGGGACCTGTTATGTGCTGCTGGCCTTTCTTTGATACGTGGAACTTCTGACCAGAAAAAGATGAACTGGACTCTCGGGCAATCTTCATAATTACCACGTAAAACGGTTTCTGAGGCAGAATAATACGAGTGTCGGGGGACACCAGAAAACAGACGAATTAAGTTAACTAGTTTAGCCGATTTACTGATTTCTGATAATGGCTAACTATCATAGATAGTCTACTTGTCGCATGAGAATTTGTAGCCGGTTGTTAGTAATAGTAATATCAGTTTTTAGAATTTCCAGAAAACCGATTGCCCTCACTTATGTGGCCAAACAAATTTTGGCTTCATACTGCCAAAATACATGCCTTTCGAAAAGCATGCAGGAAAAGCAACATCTCCAGTGCACGTAATTAGTCGAAATAGCCAAATTTTGACACGCTAAAGAGTTGAGGGTAACAGCGTTTTAGAAATTCTTAAAACTGATACGGCTATTACTAACGATCGGCTTCAAATCTATAATTAAAATCTGGCATCAAACTGCAACATTTGAAAAGTTAATTACCAGAAATTAGGTAAGCGGCTAACTAGTTAACATTACCCGCCTGTTTTCTGATGTCCGCTAACGCACGTATTATTGTGTTTTTATACCTCAAAAAGACTATTTTAAGTGTTAGTGGCGGTATTCTCTGAAACACCTGCTATACGCAACGCGAAGAATTGAAGATTGATTTGGTTTGGTTTATTGGGGTTTAACGTCCCAAAGCGACTCGGGCTATGAGGGACGCCGTAGTGAAGGGCTCCGGAAATTTCGACCACCTGGGGTTCTTTAACGTGCACTGACATCGCACAGTACACGGGCCACTAGAATTTCGCCTCCAAAGAAATTGAACCGCCGCGGCCGGGATCGAACCCGCGTCTTTCGGGTCAGCAGCCGAGTGCCATAACCACTGAGCCACCGCGGCGGGAAGAATTGAAGAAAACGTTGAAGAAGGAGACGTAATTTTTACTGCCGGAGAAGAAGAAGAAGAATTGCTATCACGACTTCACTCTCGAGTGTCTTTCGAGGGACGACAACTACGAGCGGTCCTACCAGCCTGCGTTGGAATGCGGAGCTCACTGTGGACGCCGCAAGAGAGCCCCAGCCTGGAAACTATGCTACCGCGGCAGGAACGGACTATGCTGGTCAATGACTACATCAAGCCCCCGCTCGAATGCGCCGAGGAAGATCGCGTCACCTTCCGGCAGTTCGTTGTTTTCCTCGTACTGACGGTTGTCTCCCTGCTCATGCTCTGCGTTTTGCTCTTCCGGTCGACTCTAAGGAGTCCGACCACGCCCACTTCCGCAGAAGTTGTGACGACGGACGCCTTTTGGCAGCGCCTCTCGGGCGACCGCCCACAACGCGATGTTACCTACAAGACAAGCGCCAACACAACGCAGGCGGCACTTACTCCCAGTGTCGCCGATGAGTCTCTGAATATTCCTGGCTCACACCCCGGCCACCCTTAACTTGTTTCTCTCAACGAATAAATCTTCTACGTCCCTTTCTCGGCACTTTGTGTGTTTGTGTTCACTTTACCAGCAGTCATTCTCTTTAAGGGCCAGGGTAATCACTGTGTGTGTCTCGTCTACTTTCTTGTCCGTGTGTAGCTTGCGCTGTTCTGCCTTGTAATCACTCCGCACCATTTTATTAAAGGGGCATGCTACGGTTTTCGAGGTGGCGGTACAATGCTTGCATTACGTAGTGTTAATGCCGTGTGCCAGTCCTCAAAAGCAAGCCCGCAATTTAAGAATAATTTTTTAAAAATTCCTATTCCCACGCATCGCAGTGACGTCCTGTGCCGGTCTCTCGCGCGAATTCTCACTTCCTGCTTCGTAAAGTACTGGCGACGTCAGCAGTGAATGGCTGTCACCGTTTCGAGAAAAATTTCCATGCAGATTACGATTCTCCCTAAAGCGAAATTTGAGCGCAGGTCTGTAAGCTTCTCGGGCTCTGTAGGCTCATTGTTCTGCATTGCTTGGTCGTCGGCACGTCTTGCGACGACAGTAGTATTAGTTGAAGAAGATAACGATGTGCAATGCACAGCGGAGAATGTAGGCTCATCGTTTTGCATTGCTTGGTCGTCGGCACGTCTTGCGACGACAGTAGTATTAGTTGAAGAAGACAACGATGCGCAATGCACAGCGGAGAATGTAGGCTCATATTTTGCATTGCTTGGTCGTCGGCACGTCTTGCGACGACAGTAGTATTAGTTGAAGAAGACAACGATGTGCAATGCACAGCGGAGAATGTAGGCTCATTGTTTTGCATTGCTTGGTCGTCGGCACGTCTTGCGACGACAGTAGTATTAGTTGAAGAAGACAACGATGTGCAATGCACAGCGGAGAATGTAGGCTCATTGTTTTGCATTGCTTGGTCGTCGGCACGTCTTGCGACGACAGTAGTATTAGTTGAAGAAGACAACGATGTGCAATGCACAGCGGAGAATGTAGGCTCATTGTTTTGCATTGCTTGGTCGTCGGCACGTCTTGCGACGACAGTAGTATTAGTTGAAGAAGACAACGATGCGCAATGCACAGCGGAGAATGTAGGCTCATATTTTGCATTGCTTGGTCGTCGGCACGTCTTGCGACGACAGTAGTATTAGTTGAAGAAGACAACGATGTGCAATGCACAGCGGAGAATGTAGGCTCATTGTTTTGCATTGCTTAGTCGTCGGCACGTCTTGCGACGACAGTAGTATTAGTTGAAGAAGACAACGATGTGCAATGCACAGCGGAGAATGTAGGCTCATTGTTTTGCATTGCTTGGTCGTCGGCACGTCTTGCGACGACAGTAGTATTAGTTGAAGAAGACAACGATGTGCAATGCACAGCGGAGAATGTAGGCTCATTGTTTTGCATTGCTTGGTCGTCGGCACGTCTTGCGACGACAGTAGTATTAGTTGAAGAAGACAACGATGTGCAATGCACAGCGGAGAATGTAGGCTCATTGTTTTGCATTGCTTGGTCGTCGGCACGTCTTGCGACGACAGTAGTATTAGTTGAAGAAGATAACGATGTGCAATGCACAGCGGAGAATGTAGGCTCATTGTTTTGCATTGCTTGGTCGTCGGCACGTCTTGCGACGACAGTAGTATTAGTTGAAGAAGACAACGATGTGCAATGCACAGCGGAGAATGTAGGCTCATTGTTTTGCATTGCTTGGTCGTCGGCACGTCTTGCGACGACAGTAGTATTAGTTGAAGAAGACAACGATGTGCAATGCACAGTGGAGAATGTAGGCTCATTGTTTTGCATTGCTTAGTCGTCAGCACGTCTTGCGACGACAGTAGTATTAGTTGAAGAAGACAACGATGTGCAATGCACAGCGGAGAATGTAGGCTCATTGTTTTGCATTGCTTAGTCGTCGGCACGTCTTGCGACGACAGTAGTATTAGTTGAAGAAGACAAGATGTGCAATGCACAGCGGAGAATGTAGGCTCATTGTTTTGCATTGCTTAGTCGTCGGCACGTCTTGCGACGACAGTAGTATTAGTTGAAGAAGACAACGATGTGCAATGCACAGCGGAGAATGTAGGCTCATTGTTTTGCATTGCTTGGTCGTCGGCACGTCTTGCGACGACAGTAGTATTAGTTGAAGAAGACAACGATGTGCAATGCACAGCGGAGAATGTAGGCTCATTGTTTTGCATTGCTTGGTCGTCGGCACGTCTTGCGACGGCAGTAGTATTAGTTGAAGAAGACAACGATGTGCAATGCACAGCGGAGAATGTAGGCTCATTGTTTTGCATTGCTTGGTCGTCGGCACGTCTTGCGACGACAGTAGTATTAGTTGAAGAAGACAACGATGTGCAATGCACAGTGGAGAATGTAGGCTCATTGTTTTGCATTGCTTGGTCGTCGGCACGTCTTGCGACGACAGTAGTATTAGTTGAAGAAGACAACGATGTGCAATGCACAGCGGAGAATGTAGGCTCATTGTTTTGCATTGCTTGGTCGTCGGCACGTCTTGCGACGACAGTAGTATTAGTTGAAGAAGACAACGATGTGCAATGCACAGCGGAGAATGTAGGCTCATTGTTTTGCATTGCTTGGTCGTCGGCACGTCTTGCGACGACAGTAGTATTAGTTGAAGAAGACAACGATGTGCAATGCACAGCGGAGAATGTAGGCTCATTGTTTTGCATTGCTTGGTCGTCGGCACGTCTTGCGACGACAGTAGTATTAGTTGAAGAAGACAACGATGTGCAATGCACAGCGGAGAATGTGTAAATTAGTTCGATAGCAGTATTAGCTGAAGGAGATGATGATGTACAGTGTATATGCGAGAGTGTGTTGCAGTTTAACACGAGGGGGGATCGGCTGCGGTGATAGCCTATCGATAGCACGGTGGTAGCACACTTGAATGCGTGGCTCCAGGCTTGTACACTGAGGAAATCGCTGCTTTTAAGTGTCGCCTTCAAAAGATCGACGCGGAACGCTTTCAGGCGGCCAGTGCACGATCCAGCAGCAATCATGCTCTGCACTCTGAGGAGCCAACTAAACAGGCTTTGCTTGATGATCGTCGCCACGTAATTGCCAAGCGAGTATCTGAGCTCTACTGTGGTGGTGTCCTAGTCACAAGTACAGATGCAGTAGTTAATGATCAGAAAAGTAAAAAACAGCGCTAAATTCTACACAAACAACACAGAAAGACAGGACAGGACGGGACGGACAGCGCCCGCGTCCGTCCTGTCCGTCTTTCTGTGTTGTTTGTGTAGAATTTAGCGCTGTTTTTTACTTTCCTGAACACAATGTCACACCAACTAGCCCAGCAAAAGGTATAGTAGTTAATGAGTTTGCAGATCACTACGCCTCTCTTTTTTCTGCCACTTGAAACACGGTTGATGATGTTCATGTTGCGCGCTGGCTGTCTATGATTACTCCGCTTTCTGAAGATGAGTGCGCGGCAATAAATTGTCCTTTAACCTCGTGTGAATTCTAAGACGCAATTGATCAATTGCCGCTTTCGAAAATCTCTGGACGTGAAGGCCTCTCAGGGGAGTTTTACAAGACATTTAAACCTGTTTCATCCCCTGTCGTCCGCCAAATTTTTGTGACCAGCATTGATGTGGGATTTCTGTCACCGTCATTTACCAAAAGCTCCATTGCCAAAAAACTGCTGATAAGAAAAAAACTATGATTTATATATGACTACAGACCAATAACGCTTTCTAATGTTGATTATAAGAGTTTCGCTAAAGTATAATCTGAAATTAGCTACAGCTTGCAATGTCTACTTTGAAGGGACCTCATCACACATACGCCTTGAGGAGACGGTCAATACAGTTTAATCTCCATGTTGTGCGCACGGTGTTGCAGTACTATGGCTTACATATGTTGGGACCGCTGGAAACGGGAAATATATAACAGAACGTTGTGAGGGACGGGGATATATTACAAGGGCACTCAGAGCCTTCCTTGCCACTAAATCAGCCACCTCATTAAGAAAGACACCCGAATGTCCATGTACCTGCATGGTCAAAACGGGCTTCTCTCACAGTGCGCGGAACAAAAAACCGAGAGGAACAATTCAAGGGAGCTTTTCCTGAAGTTTTCAGAGAGATTAAAACTGAGAGACAATCTGCAAGGACGATAACCTGTGATCATCATAATCATCATCATCATCAACCTGAGTACGCCCACTGCAGGGCAAAGGTCTCTCCCCTGTCTCCCCAATTAAGCCTGTCCTTCGCCAGCTGTGGCCCACCGTATCCCGGCAAACTTAATCTGATCCGCCCACCTAACTTTTTGTCGCCCCCTGCTACGTTTGCCTTCTGTTGGAATCCACTCCGTTACCCTTTAGGACCACCGGTTATCTTGCCTTCGCATCGCATGCCCTGCCCAAGCCTATTTCTTCCTCTTGATTTCGACTAGGATGTCATTAACCCGCGTTTGTTCCCTTACCCACTCCGCCCGCTTCCAATCTCTTAACGTTACACCTATCATTTTTCTTTCCATAGCTCGCTGCGTTGTCCTTACTTAAGCTGAACCCTTTGTTAGCCTCCAAGTTTCTCCCCATAGGTGAGTACCGGTAAGATACAGCTGTTGTAGACTTTTCTCTTGAGGGATATTGGCAAACTGCCATTCATACCTCTAATTTTGAGAAGAGCCAAACCAATAACCAAAAAGTCTGCAAAGAATACAGGAGTTTAATCAGGGATGTGGACGGAATAAGTCCAATCCAGATACTGCGAGTCGCCCAATCGCCGTATTTGGAATAACCCAATCGCCACCTTCTCACAGATCCTGGAGGTATCAGTGAAGAGAACAGTACGATGGGGAAAGTTCTCTATGTGATCAGCAAGAAGACCGTTTAGGATATTAGCGGGCATACGTTTCGCATTGGAGGAACAAATATGGTCGTATTAGAAGACAGGGTCAGCTGTGTGAAGCCAACTCGTTGCAAGGATTTCAGCTCGACTTGAAGCAGGGCTAACAGGTTCTGCATGAACCTAACTTGCGGAATCTCATACCTTGTCCAACGATTAGGGAAAATCAGGAGTGGTTCGGAGTCAAAAGCGGGATTGTTGACGCCGGGGGCCAGGTCAGAGAACCTGAGGAAAGTATGCACCGTGAGGCGCTGGTAACGGGAATAAAAATAGATTTTCTCATAGAAAATGATTTAAGAGGAGAATGCCACGCTTCATGCGAAAGCACTATATCTGGATTTTGTTCATGAAAAAGAAGTTCAAGGTCCGGAAGGGAAGAAAGTACGGAGCGGCAATTCTACTGAATAACTTTTAGAGCCGCCTTTTAGACCTGTTGCTGCCGGAATAGGTGACCATTCCGCCACTCCTCGAGAACTAACAATGTGAATGCCCTTCGCCAAACCATAAGCCACATTAATGTGCACAAATATTACTTTTTCCACTCAGTTATCTGTTACTGGAATATGCTGCCATCCACGGTACCGAACTGCAACACAGACGAATCTTGCTTAGAAAATGTCAATCACCTTGATCTAACATCATTCCCCCCGTGATGCCTCTGTAATGATGAAATTGTTATTTTGTGTTTATTTGTGCATATACTTGTTTCTTTCGTTCTGTCCGCTATTGTCATTTTTTTTCTATCTTGCATCCACTCCTGCATGGCTGCAGGATTTGTAAATAAATAAATAAATAAATAAATAAATAAATAAATAAATAATAAAGTAATAAAGTAATAAATAAATAAATAAATAGATAATTGACTGATGAAAGAAGTTGCAAGAACCTCTTTCAACACATCAGTCTGGGGGATGACTTTGGGGGTCCTTTTTTTGTTTGACTTGCAGAACAAGTGACTTTGAGGGCGAAGAAGCAGCTCGACGCTTCTGGCGTATCCGCTATGCACCGTGGCCAATCCCCCGCCGTGGGTGTGGGCCATTAAGCCTGAGAACATCATTATCATCATCATTTCAACGTCCGTAGTACAGATATCTGCGCTAGACACACTGCCAGGAGCTGTGATAGCAGGCGGCACCTGGAATGCATTAGGAGGCGACATGGAATTGCTATAATGCTAGCAACATAGTTTGAAACAGATGGAGGCGGTGCTGCCGGAATAGATGACTGAGAAGACACAGGTTGGCCTGCAACAAGTTGAGAAAAGCCTCGCTAAAACTGCACAGCATTCGCTCTACCATCACAGAAAGAGCCTGTTCTACTGTGGACACTATTGAAGCAGTCAAACTGGACTCAAGATTCCATCAGAAGAACGCACACGGCTGGCGTAAGAATTATTCTTCCGGTCAAAGAGAGCGTACGCATCTGCTCTTGAGCATCGCTTCACTTTTATTATTTCTAAAAGGTTTTGTTCGTCAGCTTGTTTCGCACAGTTGACATCATCAGCTGAGTGGTGTCAGCCGAATGGCCTTCCCCACAAACACGGCAGCGGGTCGCCGATTTGGACGCTTTGACACTGCGACCGAACCGCCAGCAATTGCTGCATTGTAGAGGGCGGGGCTGCCTGTCAGCCAGCGCCGCCAGTTGTTGGCTAACGTGCACTGTGGCAAAGCCAGCCAAAGAAGCTTCGAAAATGGTTCGTTGTGTGAGGACGACGAAGTTGCGCGAGGTGCCAGGACACTCGCGCTGCTCGTGCTCACAGAACCGGCGTCTCCGACTGCGAGGCACACGCTGCCCGAGCAGCTCGAGTGCCTGTTCTACACCCTGACTGTCCCGGATCTGCAGGACTCCGTTCGCCAGAGAAGATGGCTGCCGTAGACCCTGCGGCGAAGAAGCCGCCCATGCCTGCGTCGATGGCGGCGTCGGTGGTGCCCACCGGCACGGCGCCCATCGTGCCGACCTACGTGGCGCCGTCGCAGACCTACGAGGACGACGAGGACGAGGTAGAGGACATCATGAAGCCCAAGGCTGCGCCGATGCAGCAGGTAAGCCTGGCGGGGCCCTCGCAGTGCACCACGAGGGGGCGTTCATTGCGCGAGGGGCAAGGTCTAGGAGGAAATGTATGCTATACTAAACGGTGTCGGAGAGGGTATCAGCCTTTGTTGTAACTGTAAATCTCCGCGTTCACCTAGCTTCCGAGGACAATTTTGACCCGGAAGACCGAAGCCGGGGAAACGCTTTGAAGGAAGAAAGCAGGCGCATGCAGACACGACTAATCGACTGCAGGGCACCCGTCAAAACTGTAATTTTATTGCGAAAGCAATACTACTTGCACTTTCACGCCTTTGCCGTGCCGCGGCTGTGACCACCATCGTTCCGGGGCGGTGACCACCATTGACCTTCATTTGACCTTGATTGCATTAGATTGGATTAGATTGGATTGGACTAGATTGGACTGGACTGAACTGGACTGCATTGGATTAGATTAGATTACCTTGCATTGGATTGGATAACATTGGATTGGATTGCATTGGATAGGAGTGGATTGGATTGGAGTGGATGGGATTGGATTTCATTGGATTGTATAACCGATGCATCGCCACAAGTCTAACCACAAGCACCACCACCAGCTACACTACCAGCTGTACCATGGCGTAGGTACGGATATTGCTTTCGCAATTACCGGGCTTAACCAAGCTAAGTCACAGCGAATTTTAATTCGCGTTCCTTCGCCTCAAATCCGTGTCGTATCGCCATCCTCGTGCGCTCGCTGTCTTAAAGAATGCCTACGTCTCTTAAAACTAAAGTTGTAAGTTACTGAAACGCGGCCACGAAGAAGCCATTTTAGAATTGGCCTTAAGATGTCGGAGTGCAGCAGCGCTGTGTGCAGGCTACGCGGTGAGTGTTCAAGACAGCAGGTGATAGCAGTATTACCGCTGTTTATACACAACGCCCGGAATCTTGCAGCATGGCGCCAGAGGAATCGTGCTGCGTAGGTTCCAAGTGGTTTCTCCGGGACAGCTACTTCATGAACAGGACTTTTTCCGTGCATTTTTGCTGTGTCGGCGTGGCCGCCACGAACGCCACACCGGAGCACGCTGGGACACTCTGGGACGGTGGCCTGAAGAGAGACACGGACCGACGATGACAGCCTCTTTTATTCAGAGCGCGGCGCCTTAAATAGACTCAGCACCGCTAATACAGCGCCCCCTGAGGCGAGTAATCTTTAGTCTCGAAACTAAAACCACGATACAACACATTTATCCTCGCAGAGCGTATATGCTGCGACTTATCCGTCACGAATGCACATCACTTTTACTAGCGAGGCCATTTCTATGCCGAATCTGGCATACCACAAGGTACGATCCTCCAAACGTACGATGAAAACGCTTCTAACATGGAGACCTCCGCCTATAGCCAGACGTGGTCCTTGACGCTGAGCGAACGATCCCATCCTCGCCGCCTAAACGCAAGCGTCACCGCGTCGGCTATAGAGGGCGGGACGTTTCGGTCATGTGACGCGCGCATATACTGCCACCGCAGTAAAATTGGTTTTGGTTTTAAGGGGGTTTAACGTCCCAAAGCGACTCATGCTGCGAGGGACGCCGCAGTGAAGGGCTCCGGAAATTTCGACCACATGCGATTCTTTCACATGCCCTGACATCCCACAGTACACGAGCCTATAGAATTTTGTGTCCATCGAAATTCGACCACCGCGGCCGGGATCGAACCCGCGTGTTTTGGGCCACCGCCGAAAGAGTGAGGCCACCGCTTAGAAATATGAGTTGCGTTAAAAATCCTGAACAGCTCTAACGTGCTTTATCCTCGCAAGCGCTTTGTGCAGAATTCTGTTCCGTACCTCCCAAAGCCTCCCAAAGCCGCTATGACCGCCGCCGCGGTGGCTCAGTGGTTATGGTGCTAGGCTGCTGACCCGAAAGACGCGGGTTCGATCCCGGCCGCGGCGGTTGAATTTCTTTGGAGGAGAAATTCTAGAGGCCCGTGTACTGTGCGATGTCAGCGATGACAGCAGCATGCTGGTTAAAGCAGATTTAGACGTATTACCAGAAATTTCGACAATAGATCCGGGAAGGTGATTCCAGCTTACTGATATACTTGGGATGAATGAATTGTGATAGTGGCTGGTTTGGCATGAAGGAATACCAACCTTTTGACGATGGTCAATGCGATGTGAAATGTAACAGTGTGGTAATATCATTTTATTCTTAAGAATGGGATTGTCTTAATAAATCTGATGGAACAGGCAAATACGGTTTATTTTCCTACGTTGTGACAGCAGGGGTAGTGACAAGCAGGGGTAGTGACATGCACAGTCCGGCGACAAAGGGGTTTCTCGATGTTGTGGCCACTTGTTGCAACCTTTGCACTTATATTCATGCTTTGCAGATGGCCTCCGGTCCCAGCATGGGCCTTATCTTAGTCGTGGCACTGGTGGCCATGACGTTGTCCGCGGCGGCCACCTTCTACGCGCTCAAGGGGCACAAGCAAACGACGCTGGCCCCGGTCACCCCTGCCTCCTCGCCAAAGCCGTCGGAAGTCCCCAGCGGTAATGACAGCGCGCCCGCAGAATCCGCCGAGACCGGCGGCCCACCCAAGGAGGACGCCCTGGCTGATCCCGCGGCCGAGGACACCGCGGTCTCAGCTGCTGGGCTGTATTGAGCGCCTGCCCGCGGGCCGGGGAGCGGCGCTCACTCATTTGCATTTCTTAATCTTCATTTTAATCCCATCGACATTTTTAGCCCATCAATTTCGTACGAGTATTTATGAACTCGGAACTCTGTTCCGCGGCTCGAGTATCTGCGCCAGCCGAGAATTATTGTGGCTCGCTGCAATGCGAACGCTCCGCGCGTAGCGCCACATTCGTCTGCTTTTGTATGTGCCGCCTTTGTGCCTGTATTCGTGCAGTAAACGGGCGAAAACCGCCACCGAGAATTTATTACATGTTATTCATCGTTTACTTAGCAGATTTTAGAAAGCCTACCCATGTTAAAGACAAGGTAGCTGGTTAGGCTGCATAAGAATAATAGTATCAGGCAAGGCTCCGTCGAGTAGATTCAAGCGCCTTCCCGCGGTCTCATCCCGTGATCTCCTGAATAGCCTTCGCAGGTGCCGCTAAGCTCAGTGTAGTAGCGCGGCCGCCCGGCGGCAAAGAAAATGCATAAGTATTGCACGCGATGGTAAGAACTTTGGCGGACACCCGATTGGGCCTGGACTGCGCAGGGCCCGGGAGAAGCGCGTTGTTCTGCGCCATCGAGTTCACTGTCCTCCCCCGCACTAAATGTAAATGCAGTGCAGCAACTGCGCAAGGACATCAAGAACGACCGCATTAAGCACACAGTATAGAGAATAGTGATATCGGTGCACATTAGATAGCCCCATATGGTCGAAATTAATTCGAAGCCTTCAATCACGGCGTCCCTCAGCCATGTGCAGCATTCGTACTTTCAACCCCACATACCATAGCATACAGCGTCATGTCAAGCCGTGCCAGCAAATTGTTCACAGTAAGAGTTCACTGCCTGTAACGAATGGGTGCAGACATGCAGCGACCTCGCCTGCGGCTGCATATCGGTCATTGCCAGTCAACGGTGAGGTCCGGTCGTCGTCACCTTCACAGACGCTTCACAGACGCTTGAAAGCCGTGGGTATATCTGAATTACCAATGACCTGACGGACGAGAAATTGCCATTTTAAAATGGACACCTTATAAAATAAGGGCCCTGGATTCGCCAGCCGTGGCCTCGCCTAGCGGGTGGTTCAGCCATAACATCCACCCGGTTTGCTCCGAGACAACAGAGTGCTAAAGGTAACGGAGGTGCCAAGCATGCAATCACGGGCAATCGCAAGTTCAACGTTGTGCTAATCAATGTAGTCCATGCGGAGAGGAAAACAATGGCGGCTCGAACAGAAGAATGCTGCATACGGTACAAGTAACGGGGCTTCGGTTGTCACGTCGCGGAAAGATGGCCGCTGCGTCGCCCACGAACGTCTCGGCAGATACCGTCTCCGAAGGCGTAGCCGATTCCACATAGGACGTTTTCCCGGCCTTTATCTAGAGCTTCTCTCAGTGGAGATCTCGTGGTAGGGAAATGTGCCAGAGGTGGGGAGGAAGGAAATTGCCGCGGATAGATAGTATTCTAGTTCACTATACGTAGATACCTGGATGCAGAAAAAAATGAACCATGGGAACTGTGGCGCCATCTTTAAGGGATGATGTTAACAAATATAAAAGGGAGCGAAATTGAAAATTTACGAATTTGTCTCGTCGACCTTGGCAGTGCTTTATACCCATGTGTGTTATTCGGTCTTGTATTGTAACCAGTTCTATCAAAATAAAATGATAAAAAAAGCTTAAAAGAGTGGAAGTTCAGAGGAGTTTGCCTTTTCGCGATGTCACTGCCCTTCTTAAGTTTACATTTGGCAAGAAATTTTTATACGTAAAAGCTCAGAGGAAAATAAATCGCAACAGTCATGAGGGAGCGTTACGCCATGTAACCGGCCTCCGCAAGCCAAAATCTCTTGAAGCCGTTCGCTTTCGCGTTTTTCCGGGCACACCTAAGTCAACCAGACGCGAGGACCAGGAGCCGGCCATGGACAGTAAAAAGCGTTACGGGCTATCACGTGCGGTCGACTTTCTCTCTTATTTTTTATTACTTCGAATCAGTCACATGACACAGTTTTCGATTATGTTTCTTCCTTCGTGCTTATTGCCCTCCGGTCGGCCGAATTAACGATCAAGCCCGAGCAGTGCCACTTTGGGTACAAAGAGTTGAAGTTTTTCGGTTATCTTGTGAGTGCCGATGGCGTTAAGCCCGACCCCGAGAACCCTGCTGCTGTCGCTGATTTTCCCGTTTCTACAACCAAGGAAAGTGTGGAATGCTCTTTGGGTCTGTGTGTATACTACCGCCGCTTCATCGCCGACTTTTCAAAGATTGCCGCACCCCTGTACTACCTCACGCACGATGACACACAGTTCGTGTGGGCCGCCGAGCAATAGGAGGCTTTTGCCGCGCTGCGCAGACGACTGCCAACAACCCCTGTTCTTGCGCACTTTCATGAAGAGGCTGAAACCGAAGTCCACACCGACGCCAGCAACGTCTGCCTCGGCGCCGTATTCGTCCCACACCAAGGTGGCGTGAAAAGTGTCATCGCGTATACAAGCCGCACGCTCTCTCGCGCTGAAACAAACTATTCGACTACAGAAAAAGAATGCCTCGCGGTTGTGTGGGCAACCATGAAATTTCGTCCTTACCTCTACGGCCGCCCATTCAAAGTAGTTAACGACCACCATTCCGGCTGGCCAATCTTCGCGACCCATAGGGGCGCCTAGCCCGATGGAGACTCCGCCTCCAAGAATTCTACTACACTATTGTACACAAATCTGGCCACACGCACGAAGACGCTTACGCACTCTCCCGCGCACCCATCCGGTTAGCCGATGATAGCATGGAGGACGAGAGTGGTTTTCTTGGAGTTGTCAGCGACTTAGACTTAATCACCTGACAGCGAGCTAACCCAGACCTGCGACATATCATTGATTTTCTGGAGGGCAGAGCTTGTGACCTGCTTCAACGATAGATAGAGAGAGAGGGAAAGGCAACGATTTTCTAGGAACCTGCCGGCCTTCTGCCTCCGAACAGCATTTTGTTTAAGAAAAGCATTGTTGACCGAGCGCACCTCCTCGTCGTTCCGGCAGAACTCCGCACCGATATCCTTTTGCTTGTCACGATGAGCCCACCTCCGGCCACTTGGGCTTTGCCCGCACACTTGCACGCGTGCGCCAGGCGTATTATTGGCCCAAACTTTCTCACGCCGTCCAACGTTAGATCAGAGGCTGCCGCGCGTGCCAACGTCGTAAGGCGCCCCATCTGAAGCCAGCGGGTTTGCTCCAACTATATTGAACCGCCTCGGACGCCGTTTGACCAAGTCGACACGATCCTCTGGGCCCATTTCCTGCGTGATCGGCCGGTCATAAATGGATCATAGTCGCTACCGGCTGTTTAACAAGGTATGCGGAAACTAAGGCGGTGCAGCATGGCACGTCATCTGAGAACGCCCAGTTTTTTATGCAGCAAATCGTGTTGCGTCATGATGCACTGTCCCACGCAATCGCTGATCGAGGTACGGCGTTTACGACACAGCTCATGCGCGACGTTTTCGAGCTCAGTCATACGAGCCATCGCAAAACCACTGGCTATCACCCAAAAACGAATGGGCTCACAGGGAGACTCAACAGAACGACCGCCGACATGATCTCAATGTAGTACACAGACTGGCAGCACAAAACCTGGGACGAGATTCTCCCTACGTCACATACGACTACAACACGGCCACCAGGAGACGACCCACTTTACCCCATTTTGTCTGGCCTATGGACGTGACGCTCAGACGATGCTGGATGCCATGCTTCCATGCTGCACTGATGACCACCCGCTCACGCCAGACGCCGAGCACTTCGCTCAACGCGCCGAGGAACCATGTCAACTTGCCCGTATTCACATTCAGCGGCAGCAGGGCACGGATGCGTGCCGCTACAACCTCCGTCATCGGCACGTCAAATACCGTCCCGGTGACCAAGTTTGGGTGTGGACCCCGTTACGCCGCCCAGGCTTGCCTGAAAAACTGATGTGCCGTTACTTTGGACCTTACATAGTTTTTCGCCCTGTCAGAGAAGTGACCTACGAAGTTCTTCCAGACGGGGCTGTGCAGCCTCAGCGTCGCCCACCCCAGTTCTGAGGTCGTGCACGTAGTCCGCATGAAACCGTACCTGCCGCGGTAATGGGCAATACGCTCTGTGTTTGTCTAGTGGTCGCGCGGGATACCTTCGCCCACCTCCTTTGTCCATTTTTCTGTTCTTGTGCTGACCTTTTTGTTTTGTTAATATGACCACAAAAGGGCGAAATGTTTACCACGTGGTGACTCCTTGTAGACGAAGGTTTTGAAAATGTCAGATAATTATCTAGCGAAGGAAAACGACGTGAATTGACCAAAGTGTGCATGAATTTGAGGCATTCAAGGCGACGACGTGCAGCAGTAGTAGTGAGGGCTAGTTGGGGAACAAAAGTAGACGGCGAATAATTCATGTCAAATGTGCTGCAAACAAAACGCACTGCCTTCTTTTGCGCAGATTCTAGTTGGCTGACCTCGTACTGCTTATAGGGATTCTAAACAACTCAAGCATATTCGAGGATGGGATGAATGAGTGTTTTATATGTCAAAAGCTTGGTTTCTTGAGCAGCGCTCAAAGTGCGATGTAAGTATCCTATTCTTGATGACGTCAGCGTGTTATGACCCCGGCATGCCGTGTGTTAGCAGAAGACCGAGCTATCTGTATTCGTAGATTAATATGTGAAAAAGGAAGGGCACGAACGTCGCGAAAATGACAGACAAACGGTCTAAGAAAAGTTAATATTCATTTGCCATGTCTTGAACCAGTTGCAGAAATCAGCGAATGAATTGTTAAGGACAACATGATCAGCAGGTGATTTAATGGTTCGGTATAAATACAGTCATCGGCATAAAGGCGTATCTTTACTGAAGCGTGAAATGGCAGATCGTTAGTTTAGAGGAGTAACAGAAGAGGGCCTAGTACAGGACCTTGGGGAACCCCAGATGAAACATTATCTGGAGATGAGTTGGTAGAGTTTAAGCGTACGTACTGGGAGCGCTGGGAACGGAACTCCGATATTCAGTTCACCAGGGACGAGTTTTTTTTAGTATAGCGGAGAGCTTGAGCATTAGTTTAGGGTGTGAAGCTGTATCGAAGGCATTTGCCAAATCTATAAGAACAGCATCAACCTGGTCACTATATAGAGAGAACTGCTGATGTCATGTACGAATTTTATCAGTTGTGTCACAGTACAGAAGCCAAGACGAAAACCATGCTAGAAAACATATAAAACCACATAGTATATTATTAGATATGCTCAAAGACAACGTGCTCCAGTATTTTACATGAAGGCGCTGTTAAGGAAATTGGCCTGTAGTTAGATATAACAATTCTGGTGATATAGCATATCCCTAGAATTCAATACGGGGAGAGCTCCGGTATAATTTCGACCACCTGGGTATATTTAGCGTGCACTGACATTGCACAGCACACGGGCGCCTTTTTGCGTTTCGCCTCCATTGAAACGCGGCCGCCTCCCAACAGGCTTTTGTTCGGCAGACTTGTGTAGCGGTCTCGACCAACGGGATCCCGGAATGAGGGACTCCGCCTAGTATTGTAAGGGGTGAGACCCATTAGGGGCCTCTCCCCGAGCACCTCGCTGTAAATTACTAAATAAATGCTTTTCACCACCACCACCTCAGTCGGGTTCGAATACCCGGTGTCGAACCTGACCGAAGCGGCCGCGTTTCGATGGAGGAGAAACGCAAAAAGGCGCCCGTGTGCTGCGCGATGTCAGTTAAGGTTAAAGATTACCAGGTGATTGAAATTATTCCAGGGCCCTAAACTACGAAACGCAAAAGGCGCCCGTGTGCTGTGCGATGTAAATGCACGCTAAAGATCCCCAGCTGGTCGAAATTATTGCTGCTGTTGTTGTTGTTGCGGAGCCCTCCACTACGACACTTCTTTGTTCCTTTCTTCTTTTCCTTCCTCCTTTATCCCTTCCTTACGGCGCAGTTCGGATGCCCACCGAGATACGTAATACAATTACTGCACCATTTCCTTTCCTCAAAACCAATTTTAAATTTCAACCTTAGCAACTTTCCTCAACGAGGGTGGTGGTGGTGAAAAACATTTATCGTGTATTAAATTTTTACACAGAGGTGATTGGGGCAGGGCCCCATTGGCCCTTTCCCCTCACAATACTAAGTGGAGCCCCTATTCCGGGGCCTGTCATGACTAAGCTTGCGACCCCAAAGAAGGATGTCGCGCTGAGAAAGTGCCTGCGGTATTTTCTCACGCTTCGCTGGTTGGGGATGAGCTTCCCGGCGAAGGACGCCCGGGGACAGCGACCGACGACGGACGGAACCAAGGGCGCCCGTTCGGGGAAATAAAGGGACGGGCAGCTCGTCGCCGCAGTCGAGGCCCGCGGCGTCGCAAGGACCACATGTGTTTTCGGCGACAGAGAGCCAGAGCAATGGCAATCTCCTCCGCGTGTGTTGCGCTGTAAGCTTTGAAAGTGAGCCCGTTAACTGTGTTTGTGTTGTGTACGACTGCTGCCGTGTACCACCCCCCGTGGTGTGGGCCGGCAACGTTCACGTAATACGCGTGTGGTGGTTACCATAGTATCGCGCCAACGGACGACCGCTATGGTCTTCTCTGGACATGTTACGGGGAAGGGCTCGGACCCGGAGGGCGCGTCTCCAGGCACTCTCTCCCTTTCCTCAATGTGGTAGTCGTGTTTGATGTGTAGCCGGTCCAAGAGACTGCGACCGGACGTGGTCTGTGCAAGACGCGTGTATTGGTTAACTAAGTGGGCTGCTCGAAGCTCCCGAAATATGTTCCCACGCCAAGGCCAGAAGTCTCTGGTTGCACGTGCCGACTGGGAGGTCCAGAGCCCGCTTGATGACTTTCCGGTGGATGACCTCCAGGTGGTCGTCATCGTGTGTGCGCACTTGCAAGTAGGGAGTTGAGTAGATGATTCTACTCGTTACGAAAGCATGGGCAAGCCGCAGTGCACCCTTGCTTCGTAATCCGCCCCGCTTGTTGGAGACCTGGCGGACCATGCGGCCCACCTGGTCTCCCACCGTGCGAAGTTTGACTAGGGTGGTGTCGACCCTGCGTTGGTGGTGTATGAAAAGGACAAGGACGCGGATCTCCTTGGCCTTCTGGATCGGTCCCGAGGGGAGACTGACGCGAAGCGGAGTTGTGTCCCTAGGGGAGAGACGTACGTGCACGAATTATGATTTAGTTGGGGCGCACTGGAGTCCGCAGTAGGCCGCGTAGTCGTCGACTAGGGTCGCCGCTGCTTGCAGGCAGGATTCCATGTGGCCCAAGTTACCTTTCGTGGCCCAGATTGTAATGTCATCCGCATAAAGAACGTGATGTATCCCGGGCAAAGAAGACATTTTGGGGGGAAGATGAAGCATTGCCAAATTGAGAAGCAGGGGAGACAGGACCGCGCCTTGAGGTGTTCCCCTCGAGCCGATGGTGTATGGCCCATGTTCCGCATCTTGTATGCGTATATAGACTTGACTGTCTGTGAGAAATTGTCTTATGCAATGGAATGTTTCGTGGCCACAGTTGGCGTTACTGAGGTGGTCCAGCACTACTTCCTGTTTGACGTTGTCGAATGCGCCTTAAGATCCAAGGCCAGGACTACCTTGTCACTGTGGGGACATTCGGCAGGATCTAAGATGTCGTGGTGGAGCCGCAGAAGTATATCCTGTGCTCACTTGTGAGGGCGAAAACCGAACATGTTGTCCGCGAAAATGTGCTGTGTTTCGAGAAAATCGGAGAGTCGCGCACCATCGTCTCCATCAGCTTGCCGTCACAAGACGTGAGGGAGATGGGGCAAAGGTTCTCCACATCAATATATTTGCCGGCCTTCGGAATGAAGGTCACGAGAGCCGATTTGCAATCGAGAGGGAGGGGAGTCTCTCCGTCCCAAATGAACGAAGGGTGCCAGTTGTTAGGGGGTTCCTGATGGATCAAAAAGAGTACCGAACGACAAATGCCGCAGGGATGTCGTTAGAACCACACGATTTCTTGCTATCTAAGTTTAGTGCGGCCTGATGTGATTGCAAGTTCATTTTTGTCTGTGTCACTTTGTATTCCGAATTCTTCAATTAAAAATTTTTTCATCAATGTTTGCGGTTTTTCGATGTGAGGGAGCATGTTTTGTCCTGAATATTGGTTTCGTTTTTTTTTATCAGACTGGACTTATACTGTCTATGTGTATGTATACTTATTCGCTGTTAATAATCACGTGGTTCCTCCCCTATAAACCCACCATGCCTAAATGAAATGACATCCATGATGTCAATCTGAGTCTGCACTCACTTCGTGCGCCTCTTGAGCCGACACTAGAATTTTTTTAAGGTTGCTCGGCTAAGGTAAAAGGATTCCGGAATCAGCAATGTTCTTTTGGTATTGTATGGCATTGCATTCCAATATATTTTTAACATCTACATACAGGTTTGCATTGTTATTTCACCAAATTGATGTGATTGGTGATATGTGAAGTTTATTTACGACCTCATGTGCCACTCAGAAGTCATTGTTGCTCCATTGTTCCTTGACAGAACGAAGAAGAAAATAAGAACGGCACGCGCTCACGAGCAAGGCTCTTTTCAGCGAAGGCGCCGCCACCATTACCGTCGGATCCTAGAAATCGGATAGAGACGTCCAGATATTTGAACACCGCCACCCTTGCGACTAGATATGACCACCGTCGAAAGAACGACTCGCACGCCGAAGAAAAGTCGGCGCCCCAGCAGCCGGCCTCCCACAGAACCACCGATGCCAGAGATGTCCCCCGAAGAAGCTCCGCAGGAGGTGGGCGCGACCGTCTCTGCCCCCCCTACAGCAACCACCACTGTCGTGCTGACGTCGCCCCTGGACCACATCCTCATTTTCGGCCACGGCTGGTTCCAGAGGCTCGTTCTGCTCTGCACCACGCTGGCTTTCTTCGCAACCGTGCTGCACGCAGCGGCGATCACCAGCCTCGCGCGCCCCGCGGACCACTGGTGCAGACCGCCAGCAGAGTACGCCCACCTGCCTCAGGAGGTGTGGAGGAACACCAGCGTGCCGCTCGAGGCTGACGGCGTGACGCGCAGCCAGTGCCTTCGGTACGAGCCGCCGATCCCGTCTGCGGAAGACGACGGATTCGAGAGCAGGAGAACGGTTCCTTGCGACGCCGGTTGGGAATTCGAGACAGATTCCGCCTCTGGCAGCCCCGTCAACTCGATCATCCAAGAGTGGAACATCGTCTGTGCACGTCGTTGGATCATGACGGCCTTGATAGCTGCCTACATGTCGGGAGGAGTTATTGCTGCTCCCTTCGCAGGAATCGCGGCTGACAGGGTCGGAAGGCGCCCCGTGCTGTGCGTTTCGCTCTTCCTACTCGCGTTCGCCGGCATAGCACTGGCCTTCGCCAAGACAGTACTGGCTTTCGCCGTTCTCCGCGCCCTGCTGTCCGGCGCGGCCGCCAGCGTCCTCGTCACGTCCACCGTGGTGCTGTTCGAGGTGACCGACACGCAGCACCGGGCACTGTTCTGCAGCCTCGCCGCAGCCGGCGGCAGCCTCCTGGCCTCAGGCTACAGCGCTGTCGTGCACGTCACGGTCTCCGACTGGAAGGCCGTCCAGATCATGTACATGGTACCGACGTGCGCCCTGATCCTTGGCGTGTACCTGATGGAAGAGTCACCGTGCTGGCTTCTGGCTGTCCTGGACATGCGGCGCGCTGAGGACGTTCTCTCCTGGGCGGCGCGCGTCAACAGCGCCGACCCGGACGTCTTCAAGCATCGCCTGTCTGCGCTGAAGGTTGAAATCAAACGGCAGCAGGAACAGCAGCAAGACCCCGTCAGCTCTGAAGCTTCCTCGCCGCCTCAAGGTACTCACCTTTGCCTTCTAAGTATGGTAGCCAGTCACTAAAGTTAATAGAAATTGCGAAACACGTCGCAAGGCATAATCGGTTTCATTCCTAAAATAGCGCATAGATCGGAAACATAGCATCAAGAAACAATCATAGGTCAAACCTCCACTCAGCAGTCATTTGCAATTCGATAATTGGTTATGACAGCTGTGAGCCAGCTCATTGTGTGAGCTGGTATTTTATGCTACGCTGCATCTTTGCGAGCTTATTTACAGAATCCTTATGTATTACCAAATATAGCAATGCACGAACCTCATTCTGAGGCCCAAGCCCGAGCTCTGACGATCGTTGACGGCAGCTTCAAGACCGAAGTTTTTCATCTGTCACATCTGAAACCATGTCGCGTGGTGTTCCTGACTGGTCACGCCGCGATGGCAAGATGGGCAGCCGGTAGAGTGAGACCTATAGCTACCATATCGCTCCAGAGCGGAACACCAAGTGCTTAATTCATGTACTCCATAGCTTTGAGCTGCTCTACTAGTTTGCTGATAGGCGGCGACCACTGCAAGCCACAAAATCAAAGCCTGATCCCGGCCCGGGCCTGCTACCTTATCCCTCTACTGAGCAAGTTCGGCTTGAGGCCCGGCCCGGTCCGGGCCTGTTCCCGCAGCAGCACAAGCGGTTAACTGCCGCGAGGGAGTTGATTTCCACTACACAAATAACGAAGTGGCCCGAAAAGACGATCAAATCGCAATAACGCATGAAATATTTAGTTTGGTAAACACAAAAAGATAGCGCAAGGCTGGTTCATCCGCTCAGATTTTTGAACAATTATCTCGTTTGTGTGTAGACCCGAAGTTCCAAGAAGCAAATGAAGAGGGTTGCATACACGTGTCATAAACAACTTTGGGTTAACTCCAGATTTATAATCAGTAGTTTTTTACGGCTCGTGATGTATGAATATTAAAACGTCCTCAAAGCCATATCGACACCGCCTTTTTTTTTTTAGCACAATTTCGAGGGTTAGGTTAATGGCCGCACTAGTCGCGTTTAAATGAGACTAAAAGCAAAAGCACGTATTTATTGCGCATATTAAGTGTTGAGAGGCGTTATGTGGTCTAAACTAATATGCTTTTCCCCGATGTCGTTTCTAGTAGCGTGTAGATGTGTTTTGGGGAATCGAAGGCGCATAAACGACGACGAGCTTGAAATATTCTTCAAATGAAGATCATTATTCAGTGGTTCTTAAAAGGCTTCATATGCCCACTTGCGAGCAGTAAGGCGAAACCTAGCAGATGCGGAGTGCCTTTTGGTTCCCACGGCGTGTGCTCGCTTTTAGCTTGAATAGTACAGTAAGACAAAACCTAACAGATGCGGAGTGCCTTTTGGTTCCCACGGCGTGTGCTCGCTTTTAGCTTGAATTGTACAGTAAGACAAAACCTAGCAGATGCGGAGTGCCTTTCGGTTCCCGCGGCGTGTGCTCGCTTTTAGCTTGAATAGTACAGTAAGACAAAACCTAACAGATGCGGAGTGCCTTTTGGTTCCCACGGCGTGTGCTCGCTTTTAGCTTGAATTGTACAGTAAGACAAAACCTAGCAGATGCGAAGTGCCTTTTGGTTCCCACGGCGTGTGCTCGCTTTTAGCTTGAATAGTACAGTAAGACAAAACCTAACAGATGCGGAGTGCCTTTTGGTTCCCACGGCGTGTGCTCGCTTTTAGCTTGAATTGTACAGTAAGACAAAACCTAGCAGATGCGGAGTGCCTTTTGGTTCCCACGGCGTGTGCTCGCTTTTAGCTTGAACTGCACAAGCCAGCGGTGCTCTGTACATTAGTAGGTAAATGCACTCGTGTTAATTAGCCGTGATGGCAGGAGTCATGATGAAATAAGGGCGCCGCTGCAGTGCAGCCCGCTGCTGTAGTTTGCGCTTTAGAAACTGCTAAAGCGGTCTTTTGCTCTTCAATCACTCCAAAATTCCGTTTAATACTTCTCTTCTATGGTTAAATAGGTTCGGGTGTGCGCATCCCAAGTTACGTGGACACTGCACCGTCAGTGGCGCTGACGAAACTCGCTCCACAAATGGCGTCGCTACGCTTTCTTTCAATTTGTGTCAATCAAGAACTCCCTGTAAAAACGCCAAGATTCCTTAATTTGCGACACATTCCAGGCAGCAGGTAAAAAAAGAAGTACTACTCTTTGTAGTTTATCTAACGTGAAGAAAATGCAGTGATATCAGACAAAAAAATAAGCACATTAGCGTTTATTCTATTTTTTTTTTTTTTTGAAGCGAAAAGCTTCACTAGGCTAGTGAACAGTGGGTCTGGCGTATGCTCCGTGGTCAGAATTAGCCACAGCTGCGCGTGCGCAGAACCGAGTGACGTCACAAAAGAGGCGCAGGTGGTCAGAGCGGCCGCCGCAGCAACCGCCGCCACAGCAACCGCCGCCACGACTCCGCCGCCGCACCTTTCGGCGCAGCCGCGCGCTACTGCGCATGTGCGCCGCCTCCTCACTGCCGCTACTACTGCGCACTCGCCTCCTCGCCACCGTTTGACCTTTGGTTGCAGCCGCGTGTTTACCACAATTGCTACGCATGCGGAAGGAGGGATATATAACGTGCTTGCCTACACCGTTATCGCTGTGCTCCCAGTGCGTTGTGCGCGAACTGCGACAGCCATGACGTCAAACAAAGCGTAACTGCAGCTTTTCGCTTGTATATCCAGGCTTAACCAGAGCTAAGCCACTGCCAGTTTTTTTTTTAGCCCGAGCCCTGGCCCATCCGCGTCGCTGATAGAACGTCCCAAGTGTACCTAACCTTGCAATAATGAATCACAAGCCCTGACACAGGACTCCTACGTATGAGCCCGAGCCCGTCAAGGGCCCGCAATTTCAAGCCCGGGCCCGGCCCCGATCCGACGAAACCGCGCATTTTCCGACCCGGCCCTGAGCCCGTGCAGGGTTCCGGTACCAACTATAACTCGTGAATCCGTATATGTTTGCCATAAGGAATTCAGAAATGGTAAGGGCGTGAGAATAAGTATACAATCACGTGACAAAGATGATCTTATGCGACAGTTGATTACGTCGTTCGTCAGAGCTCTCGTGGTTAGAGGGAAAAAAAACTTCCTACGCTGGAGAGCAGACGCAAGGTATCACGCCTTGCCTTTTTTCATAAACTATATTTTGACCCCACACCCCACTTCCCACCGCTAATTAGGCCTGCCATGCGCACATTTCATCGACTTCACCACAATAAAAAAATCGAACCTTCATTTGCGCGAACAGACGCAGTCAGATTTTGCATAATGCGTGTGTTTTGTATAGTACACCAAATGTCTGTATATTCCATCATGTTTCATGCATTTCCTCTGCAATAAAGCCCAGTAGGGCGCTATAGGAACCTGTATAATTAAATAATCGGCTACAAGTCAAGAAGCAACGGCGAATGCCCCTCAAACGGTCCCCCCCCCCCCCCCCCCCCCCCCCACGGACAGTTCGTGACATGCCATGCCGCGTCATGTCACGCCATTGCTATGACAAGTCACGCCATGCCATGCTGTGCCATGCCATATCATGCTATGCTATGCTATACTATGATATGCCATGCGATGCTATGCCGTGCCAAGCCTTAAGTCGAACGACAAGTGTTGAAATATATAGTCAAGGCAGTTCCAAGGGAATTCTCTTCTCGTGTCTTTAGTAAGGAGTATGGGAGAGGTGTAAATTGTTCCGAAGGCATCCCGGAACCACTCGCGAGGACTCGCGATTCTTGAGTGCTTCCTACTAAGCACTGAGGCCATGCTTTCAACGCTCAGCGCATTCTTGGCACGCTTGTTCATCGCAGACGTCCACATGACCGTGCTGCTGCGGAACCAGGACCTGCGCCAGCGCTCCCTGTTAATCTTCGCATGCTGGTTCGTCGCGTTCGCCGTCCACTACTCGCTCGCCACAGGCCACGTGATGAGCTCCAGCCAAGGGGCACGCATCGCGGTCGTCCCGCTCAAGCTGGCCGGGATCTTCGTGAACGTGCTCATCATCACCTACGCCGGGCGGCGCCGCACCCTGGCGCTCAGCATGGCCGCGCTGGCCGTCGTGTCCGGAGCAGTGGCCACGGCGCTCGTCACCCGGGCTCCCAGCCACGTCCAGGCGGTCGTCGTCGTGCTGTGGATTGTGGTGTTCGAGCTCTGCGTCATCACCCTATTCACCATGACGACCGAGCTGTACCCGACGGTGGTGCGTGGAGCGGGGCTAGCCCTCTGCTACACCTGCGGACGCATGGGCGCCTTCGTGGCCCCGTTCCTCAGCCAGATCCGGTCGGCAGACACGAAGGGCCTGCTGTACGCCGTGGCGGCCGCTCTGTTGCTCTTCTGCGGAGTGATGGCGCTGGCGCTGCCGGAGACGACGGAGCTGCAGCCGGCCAACACCATGCGAGACCTGGCGGCCGAAAAGTGGCAGCTGCGCTCTCCACTGAGGGTCGCACGAGGAGGCGGCAAGCGGAAGAGACCCAAGCGTCGCGAATCCGACATCCCGAAAAGCAACCAATAGCGTCGAAGCGGGAGGCCGGAAGTGGAAAACAAGATGCGCGATGATTAAGTGCTTGTGTGTATATAGGGGAGAACGGGGGGGGGGGGGGGGGGGGGGAGGGGTTATTTATATTTTGGGAGCATATACGCGAGCCACTCGCTTTATTTTATTTTATCGTTGACTATTTCCGTAGTTACTGGCTAGTCTCGTTACGCGCGTATAAAATAGTTTCGCTTCGTGGATAAGAATGTGTGCAAGGGACCTTGGCGGACACTGTTAAAGAATCATTGTAAAACTGATAATATCGATCCGTAGACCGCACAGCATTGCATTCACAACCACTCTGGAATCCGTAACCATTCAGTGATTTTCCTGCTCTGCTAAGGGCAGTCAAAAAATTCCGCGCCGAGTGTTCTCGCATGTAACGAGGTTCGAAGTCCGCAAGCTAGCGAGGCGGACTTCGTAGGGCAATGCGAATCATGTAGCCTTCCCCAAAGCTTGGTGTTTCTGGTACATAATCGCTATAGACTACACGCTAATTCAAACCCACAGATTTGCAACTCTCTAGCATGCGTTCTATTCTTGCCATATACACCATGAACAACGGCGTCAACAAGGCCCACCCTTGCTGTAAACCTGTTGGTATGTTCACTTCGTGATGATCGCCATCTCAACATGCTAATGAGCCCCGCAGCATGTATCGCGGGTGTAGTGCGTGGGTATAGATCTTGGTGCCACCCGTGTGGTGTACACTGGTGTGTGCAAGCTGGAGGGTAACACCTAATAAAAGTCATACGAACAAGTGGCGCGAGGCTTGAGCGTCGCGAGACCGTCTGACCAGTCACTTTGCGTTCTGCACCGTCAACTGCAGGAGGCGTGCAAGAACCAGGTCTTGTTGGAAGGTCTGCCTTTGCATTTTTTTTTTATTTATTTAGCTCTTGGTCACTCTTCCTATTTATCTGGTCCTCTGACCGGTTGCTTGTTTGCGCTCGGTCAACCGTAATTGGAGTTTCCAAGTGTCGATTAGTTTACAATAAATTTTCCCTAATCTAATTTTGTTCCGTTTTTCACGTATTTTCTTCCCTCGCCAACTTATGAGCCCCTTTGTTTTCTGCAAGGGAGCCGTGGGTCCCGAACCGGCCTGCACACCGAGAAAGTTACCTCATCTGACGCGCACGTTGGGCGCCAATGTGCGAATCTCTCTGGTTAAAGCGGCCATACGACATCCAATTTTCTTGCACGCACTGTTCATTGAATTTAATTCCCAACACCTCAAAATGCAATTCCCCGAAGTTCCACTTCATTCGGTGCGGTAGATAATTTTTAAACTAATTTTTTTCGTTGATTTTCTGAACAGCTTGCTGGTTTTTCAACCTTTGATGGTTGATACAATACGGCATACCGACGCCGTGTCGTCTGCTGAGCGCTGTTCGCTGCGTTGAGGTACTTCCATGCACGTCGTAGACAGCCGTAGCTCGGAAAGTTTTTTTTTTTTTTTCAGCTGAGCAAAATAAAATGCATTTTCCGTGTTTTCGGAAGCCTACAGCATAGTACGCGAACTTGGGGATCGTTGGGAAAGCGTAATTGTTCATGGGGCCATACTTCAGATTAAGGAAACGGATATTGATGATTCCCTGCTGTATTTTCACTTATTCGTATGTTTTGTGTGCGGTTTCTCTTTATCAGCCAAGTGCTCCCGCATGTGAAATGCGCTACGTGCCGTGACTGCCTTCTCCCATGTGCGCCGTGAAGGTCGTTGCGGTGGTGTTTCGTCGCCGACTAACATGTTCTTGCCCGCTATTCGCCGGTTCGATAATTAAACTGAAATGAGCGTAATGCGACACCAGAGTGAAGACTGCGGCACAAAATGGGCAGAGAAAAAATTGAATGAGACTGCTTCCCCGCTGCCTGCATGCTTGACTCGATATATGCACGTGCGTGTATTAGTCGAACATAGATTCTTTCCAGCTGGTACAACCCCTTTGCAAAGCAATGCCGCTGGCAAAACCCAATGCGACTCGAATGTTTCACAGCCAGCACCGGCGAATAGTCGCCGCCATCTTCATTCCGCCGACTGCTCCGTCTCGGGAGGCTATACGTACTGCTAGATTTTTTCAGCTGCTTGTTAGGCAAATAACTCGTGTATTCGCTAAAGGAGTGCTTCAAGATAGTTGTAAACCATTCAGCATTTACTATACGTGCGTTAAATTCCCTCACGAATGTGGCGATTGCAATGACTAAATCCTCGCCTTCAGGTTGTTTACATATAGCTGTCAACGAACAGTACTGCTTATTTGCAATACATAAACGCAAGGGGCAGGGGGGGAGGGGGCTCATTTTAAACGTTTTCTTCTCTTGATGCTAAGTTGTATTTTACTCGTTTATGCACTATGACAACTCTGCAATAAGCAAAGATGATGCCATCGCCTGCCTGGTAAAAGCTTTGCGTAGAGCAGGCCCTTCCCGTTAATTGTATCTGCATGCTCCGACGTCCTCTTAATATTTGATTTTAAATCGCTCTATTTAGAAACACGTCATGGTGGGCGGTGTTTCTGAAGGGCAGCTGGCTTTACCACAGCGTCTTGAATTAAATTTCGCCGTCTCTTTTAATTAGCGAGCATTAGGACACCCCATGTCGGGAAAAACTGTCCGGCATCCGACATTCCCTGAGGTCCCCCCCCCCCCGCCCTCTGAATGTCCTGTTCTGTTGAAGTCGTTGCGTGTGCCTATTCAACAATTCTGGACAACAACATTTTTGTTGCGAAAGCAACACTATACGCGAGTCGCCGAGCCATTTCGCGGAGCTGACGAAAGGTCGTACTGCGCATGCGCGAGGAGCAGTGACGTCACATGGCGCACAGCTGGTGCGCCGCCGCCGTCGCTGCGCGGGTGACTGAAAGGTGTTTAAACGCATTTTCTGAACGCGTTTTTGAAGCATTTTTTTGTTGCTAATAACGTTTTGCAGTCGTCAAACGCGTTCCCCATTCGTTTTCTATGGCAGTCATAACTGGTCGATGCGAGCGATTTGAACACTGTAAAAGAAAGATTTTGCTGCACATCGAAAAAATGCACCAGTATACCTTCAACATTTCCATAACAGTACCTAACATAACATAACAGGACAGTAACATAACAGCAAAACATAACATAACATAGTAACATAACAGTGCAGTGCCAGTAACGGAAAATGGGCAACTTATCATGTTTTACTTGGTCTGGAGGCCCGTTTCTTGGCTACATCATTTCTTTCCATACGTTTATAGCTTCTTGGCAGCGCAAAAATTACGGAACTCTAGTGACCTCCTTGTTCTCTTTTCCGACCATTCCGCCCTTTGTGTATATAAACGTTTTCGGGAAAACGCAGCTGTCATTTGAGAAGACACCAAGCCCGTGTCAGAAGTCCCTGTTTAAAAGCGTAGTCTCGCTGCGGAAACGCAAATGCAACTAATGAGTTGGTGGAAGTATCGTTTCTCGCAGCTTGCTTCAACGAAAAACAACCTTTACCTTTCCTTTTGACGTGGAAAAGCTCAGTTTCGATTTGCGCGATAATGGTATTTCTTCCTATTTGTTTACTATATGGGTTGGGCCCGGAAACCGGCTCGTGCAGTGACATTATTTCACGATACGGTAACTGGTGTCAAAGAAAGCAGAATTTATCTGGAAGATGACGCTGTTTCCGGTTGCGAGGTGCCCGTTGACAAAAAAAAAAAGACAATGTTATTTGTTTCGATTTATTTTAACCCTCACCTCTTTGTTTCCTCCATTTGCATTCTAATCTCCTCAAAACCTATAGACCTCCTTCACCCCGCGACGTCACGGAGATGCGGTGGCGCTGATGTCAGTAGCGACTTTCGCGTGGTAGGCAAAACAGGTTCCGCCTGGCCGTGCCTACCGCGGCTGCTGCAGCTACCGGCGGCTGCATATCGTGGCTGCGCACTGCAGAAGCAGCATGTACTGACCAGCTGCGTCGCTGTTGGATCCGCGTTTTATCATAAAACGAAAAATTAGATTAGCTTTAATAGGTTTCTCGGAAATAAATGCCGCATTAGGAAATGAGCCGCGGTAGTAAAAGCGCGAAGTCTTGGTGTGGACCGACGCTGCCAGTCAACGTACTTCATAGCACGGAAATTGCCGCGCTCATTCACCTGAACAACCGGATGGTACGCTTAAAATTGCGCAAGGAAAAGAAAAAGCATGTGTGTAGCTGCGAACGCATTTATCACCCTGAGCTGGTGTGCACGGGCGCTGGCAGGGTCACTCTCCACCGAGGAGTGCGCTATTTTGTTGATAGCACAGCATGTTTTAACGTGTGCAGAAGTTATACGAACGTGTAATGACGCATTTTAGGGCATTTAATATATACTTCAAAATATTTCTTAACATGAACGACATAGTTATTTGATTGTAGTAGAAAAGTCTGGTAAGTTGTGACAATCCTGCGCGGTCGCGTTGGCATGCTTCGAACAGCGTACTTTCATTGCATCATGCATGCGTCATAAGCTTCTTCATGAAGTAGTACATGATCGCGAAGGCTGTTTGGAAAGAAGCAACCGCAGGCGGGCTACCAACAGAGGCACGTAGCGAGACTGACAGGGGATGAGGCAATGAAAAGTGTTTTCTTTATTGATGCTTGAGATATGTAACCAAATTTGGTGCAAATATGAAATTGCTCTGCTAATTTCAGCAATGCGTTTTATTTTCAGCTATACCTGGTAAAATTCTTGGATAATTATAATTAACACCCTCGTCAAGTCACCACGGGTCTTGAATAATTAAGTAGAAAATGCGGAAATTTTTTATGCCAGCACGTTACCAACGCCCTATTCTCTATGATGGCGGTATTACTTCTTTTTTTTAGATTCGCAGTACCTTCCTTATCAAAAATGACTACCATACTACTGCTTTTTTACTACTGCATACCATACTTTTTTAGATTCGCAGTACCTTTCTTATCAAAAATGACTACCATACTACTGCTCCTGTAGCAAAAAAAGTCGAGAGATTTATTGCACTCCTCAATGCCTCTGGAATCGTTCGCGACAAATAGAATCATTCTATTTCCATTCGTTACAAATTTACGAAGGGGTGAGTGATGCCAATCAGAAAATGTGGTAGATCACAAAACAAACCTTTAAGTTTTTTTCTCTCGTTTATGGCCTCTTCGCTTTCGCTGTTGTCAAAGAAATGCCGCACTGAAATCAACGAAACCTCTGATCCGTCTGATGAACCGGCGGGGAAGGTGATGTGACTGCAAGCCGCAAAAGATTTGGTCTTGCATCATGATGTCGGTAGCGGTGCCAAAACTTGCACGATTTGGCGAGCCGTTGAACATCTAGAATGTATTCAGTAGTTGGCTCAGCAGGACTCCGCACTCTGCGTTTGAAATGTACGCGGCTGCAAAAATTATCGAAGACATTTTGGAAATTGTAAAGTGTGCTTGGCGAAAGCCTTGTGGTCAACCCACTGCCGCTTCCCCAAACCGCTTGGCGCGGAATCACTGGGCCGCTTCGGAACCGTGAGTCTCACCCACTCGACTGCAACGAGACGTCTGGCGAAGGTGCGGGCCGTGCGGCAGTGCAGCTACCACCTCCGACGCGCGCGCGCTCGTTCTAGCGCTACTGAGTGACGTCACAGTTGCTATGCACAGCTGCGCCCTCCACTGGCGCGCCGGTTGCTAAAGAGGGGAGGAGGTTGCGCCGCTGCGCGGAGGAGAGGCCGCAGTTGGCACGATTCCAGCGCACGGACGGACACCGCGAGCATGAGCCATTAAAGGCTTTCCCGTGCCTCGGAGTCACCTGTCCCCACGTCGGTTCGAGCCTGCGTCTCTTCCTCGACGAGGCTGTAATAGATATTGATGCCTTCTACCCCCAGCGCGTTGAGCAGAAGCGCTTTCTTGTGGTCCGGCGTAGCGGTCTTGGTGGCGGCGACGACGTAAGCCTGGAAACACGTCGCCATTTAAACCAGGGAATAGCCGGTACGCCGGGGCATGGCAAGTTCATTTTGAAGCAGCAGCAAGCGGAATCAGAGGTCAGGAGAGCCATGCAGAATGCGCCGCAGTTACAGGAACGCCACGCCGGAGCACGTTGGGAGAGAGAGACGGACGCAGACGCTGACCGACGTTGAGCGAGCCCGGTTTACTCAGAGTGCGGCGCCATAAATAGACTCAGCGCTGCTAATACAGCGCCCCCTGAGGCGAGTAATATTTGGTCTCGAAACCGTAATCACGATACAACAAGAATGTTGGCGAGAAAGATTCGGGCAGCGCCTTCGGGAATCCAGGCCATCTTTCGCCGATGGGAATAACTTCCAGATCTGGTCCGTACCGTAACAGCATAGATAGAGGGGGTGGATTGAGACCGCACAAAGCGAGGTGGGCTTTCCAAAATTAAGAAATGAAATTTAAAAAAAGCAATAAAATTACAGTGTAGAGAGCGGAGTCGAACGGCCGACCTTCCATACGCAACACGTGGCTCTAATCTACTGCGCCATAGCGGCTTTTTTTTTTCTTTATTGCATGGAAGAACATCCGTAGAAAGGAGGAAAACTTCAATCAGACTGGATCGCGTCTCAAGTTGCCGGGCTGATAGCGGCGATGTCAAGCCGTCGTTCTGAATGAATATTTATAACCAGCCTTAATGGTGGCTGCTACCTGCCGGTGGGCGGCGCTGTCATCGCTGGCCGTACCGGCTGCATTTGGCGAACACGCTTCCCGGTCCGCAGTCGTATTGCATCCTGGGTAGTTAGGAGTGAGAGAAAGAAGAAGAGCTGGAGCATTGTGCCCAGTCGCCTCGCATTTCTGTGGACATCAACAGTCTGCTTAACGATAGCAGTTCGCCTCGTTTTACCGTCCATGGATCTCCAGGGACTCTTCAGCAAGCCTCGGTTTCCCTCCATCGATCCGAAGCTGCCCTTCGCCCTCATTCTCAAGGAAACCAGCTATGAACGCTCACTCACGACGCCCTCAAGCTTACTGTCTTGCTACTCCGGCATCCACACCTCAGAGATGGACTCAAGAACTGCCCTGTCATTCCGAGCCGTTCCAGACATCGAGAGAGTAAGCAAGACAGCCGGCAACCTGGTTGACATAACCAGCACGAGGCTTGTCGCGGTTGTGCTTATTGCAGTCGCCGCATTTCTCGGGACTACTGCGGTACTGGCAATGTTGGACGCGCCTTTCATATCCGAGCACGTGGCTCAAGACGAACTGAACATAGGCCAGACGACAGCCACGGAGGGCAGCAGGTCAGACTCGTCATCAATGGCCGATCGCAACATTGAATTAAGAGGTCTTGACATCTACTCCGGTGGTAATACCTGGGAAATGAAACCTGTGCCGCAGATTACCTTTGACGAAGACGACGCGACGAAGTTACCCCAGGACATCCTAAACACACAACGTAAGGTTGACCTGCCGTCATCAGGAAAGATTGATAAAGAGCATACGTATCCGCTTTCTCTGTTTGTGAACAAAATGCCTGTCGAAGACATTACGAACTCCACGAATACCTAGGCGCTTAAGTGTACGATACTGTGCTTATTTACAGCAATGTACACATGTTTTAATACAAGACGCGTTTTATCTAAGCACAGTTTCTTTTGTCGAACAGTTGTCTTGCTTGAAGACTCGAATGAATTCGTACAGACTTCACGTTGCCCCTCTTCTTAAACACCAAGAGTTCTTATAGCATTCATCACGTAGCCGCTAGTTCACTATGCGAGGACAGACATTGTTGGGCGTATACCGTGCTCAATTGCACCAATTCAAGGAGGATCTACCCCGTCGCCAAAAAGACCTATACAGGGAGCAGCCGGTAGCCTGAGGACAACTGCAAAAAATATGTACTCAATTAAACCTGCGCCTGTTTAGTAAAATTCACCCCACAGTCTACAAAAGTAGAACTCCACTCTGCGGTGAACAGCCGTCACTACACCACGTTACATGCACCTGCCCCCCCCCCCCCCCCCAAAAAAAAAAAAAAAACAGTGGTAGCTTTAATGCACTACATACGAGCACCCGAGGTGTGGGAGACTGTGCTTGAAGTCTTGAACACCAAGCTCAAGCTGAGCGGCAGGGCTAGCAAGACAACCCAGGAAGCTGGGGCCTTCGACTGAGAGACGCGCCCCCTCCGGAAGACTTACGACGCTTTTCATTCATTCATTCATTCATTCATTCATTCATTCATTCATTCATTCATTCATTCATTCATTCATTCATTCATTCATTCGTTCTTTCATTCATTCATTCAAATCAAGATTGCAAGCAAGCGCAAATTCTGCAAAACTACGGCATATCTCCAAAACAATGCGAAACAATCTCCAAGCAATGCAAGACATTGTTCACAATCGGAGACAAAACTTCATGTTCAGGAGATTACAACGGCTTGCACTCGTGTACATACACTCTAAACACAAATACACCTATACGAGAGTAAAAAGGGAGTAAAGTTGTCCTCTAGCACACTGCACTTTTTAAAGGGTGTGCGCTAGGAGACAACTTTGCTCCATTTTTTACTTTTTTTTCTGTTTAGAGTGTAGGTAATAAGATTGCTGTAGGCAGTTCTCTGTAATGACGTTCATCCAGAAGACTCATGACACATCAGGAGGGTGGCGTTGCTGTTTGAGTCGGTATCATCGTCGCGAAGTCAGCTCCCATCCCTCCTTTGTCGTTGTCAGCCGCTATCCGTGTCTACACAGGATAGGTGCAGGACCTCTCTGAGGCGCGAAAGGCGAACGCCCGACATCCTCTGGTAAGAACGGCCAGTCGAGCCAGTTGGGGTCACCGTGACTTCAGAGAGGACGCCTATAATGAGGCACGTGCCCCCGATGAGCCGAAAGCAGGACGGAGGGCTTGATTATTCGACTCCTCTTCGTGTCCTGGCCGGGTCGTCTAGGTATGTAGGCAACAGCGTGCGTGGAGGTTACCAGGTTCGTAGGTAGATCCCGGTAGTTGATTTGGCTGCTGTCCGAATTCCAGCCGCTTAGCTTGAAAGTCAGCAGAGGGTCCCTTGGTATTAATAGTGCCGAAGTGGGCCTAGGCTTTTTCATTCAGTGAACAGTGGTATACCTTCTCTTATGTCCGTGCAGAGCGGTGATCGGGAAGCTGCTGCTGTTGTCGTCGGCCTTACAAAAGATGGCACATTCCACACTCGTGGATCGGCTAAGACTCTGGATGCATAGATTGCCAGTCACATGTACATTTACGTGGCCTTTATTTATTTATTTATTACTATTTTATTTTTCTTTAGGCCACGCTGTCTTAACCTCCCTGAAAGCTGGCCCAGAAACTAGGGTTAGGCGACACGACTTAAGTTACAGAGACTTGACTCCTGGCGCCACAACTTCGCGTGTGGTCCGTAACAAAAAAAAAAAAAAAACTCACTGGATAGTTACCGCCTGTAAACGCCAACTTCAGCGACAGCGTCGGCGGCACGCACTGCTGAATGTTCGCGACTATGTCGCTTTGTCTATAGACGTCGGGAGCACGTTGAACACGCATCTCTTGGGATATGCGATCTCTTGTCGCGCAGTAGATTGGTTTGGTTCATGAGATTTTAACGTCCCAAATCGACTTAGGCTATGAAAGACTCCGTAGTGGAGGGCTCCGGATAACTTCGACCACCGGGGGTTCATTAACGTGTACTGGCATCGCTCAGTACACGGGCCTCTACAATTTCGCCTCCATCCAAATACAAACGCCGTAGCCAGATCGAACCTGCGGGTCAGGAGCTGCAGCCGAGCACCACAAACACTGAGCCACTCCTCCTGGTTGTAAATCAGTGCATTTGCGGCCAGCCTTTCGAGTGCGTTCCTTCTCTATTACATGCGCCGCATGTTTTCGGGCTCTGCTTCTCGCTGATGCGAGCCTCCCGAGCACAACATTTCCTGTAGACCGCAGCCTTGTGTGTACATAGAGGCAATTACAGAGAGAGAGGAAGAGGGGAGAAAACTTTTATCCAAAAAGAAGAATCTGCAGGAGCTGAATGGTTGGTGACATGGATCCGCTGGCGGCAGCTGACTTGCGGACTCGCTGGATGATCCAGGCTTGCTGGTCCAGGTTGTCGTTGGCCAGGGCCGCCTCCCACTGCTCGCGTGTCGGCTATGGCTGTCGCTCGCGTGTCGGGTATATGTTAGCGTTTGGTCTGGTTTGTCGTGACATTCCAAAGGAATATGATCGAACGTGGGGCTTGCTCCACACTAACCCGGGTATTTTATGGAACCCATGTTCCACAAAATACCCGGAATAAGGAAAGTTTCCGAGCCGATTTCAGCACGCTGCTCGACTGAGTTTGCCGAAAAATTGGAGCTAAATACATTTCATGATTAAAACCATTATGTCACAAGCATTCGTCTGCGCTTGGTGCGAAATCGACACACACGTATTCGTCTGACAATGTAACCGTACATAAATTTTGCGAAATCTGCATGTGTGGCAGTATGTCGTATGCAGTGCTGTGCTAACCGGCTGACCCACAACTCGGCCTTTCGCTTATCCAGGCCAGTGGCTAGGGCCCAGGTGGCTGCCGCTTCTTATTGGACCCGAGTCTAAGACTCCCTCTCGTGGTTTCTCTTTTTTATTAATAGTTTCACATCTTCCCGCCGCATGCACGAACTAGAATGATGATGATGATGAAGAAACTTTATTTCCGCCAGAAGAAGACCCGTGCCCCTCCGGGTCCGCACGCAGGCGTCCGCGGAGGGGCAGCGTCGCAGCTGGAAGACTAGCAACGATATAGTCGCGCAGCTTCTGCTGCCAGGCGGTAGCGTATCGTTGTATGCTAAAGTCGGCACTTCTGAGTATGGTCTCCCGTTCCTCTGCCTTTCCTCTGCCTTATTAATTCTGCCATATCCTGGGGCACTGGGGCATCTCCATAATATGTGTTCAAGTGTAACGGTATGCCCGCAGAACTCGCACACCTCCGCATCCTCCCTCGTGTCACCTCCTGTCCAGATCCTCCAGAGCGGGGATGCGAAGTTTCTAGCGTGGAGTCTTCTCCAGTCATAGGCCTCAGCCGAGATAAGCGATCTATCCGGAGGAGAATAGATCCTTTTGTTCTTTTTGTGATTGTCTGTGATGCTATTAAAGGCGTTGGTTTCCCCCTTAGTGCTGAGTTCGTATGAGGTGTCCACGGCTCCCCGGGGTAAAGAGGAGCGGGCGAGCCTGTCGGCGGCCTCGTTTCCAACCAGACCCGAGTGGTCTGGGGTCCAGATGATTAGAATATTGTGGGCTGGAATAAAGTCTTTTAAATATTTAGCCGCCATTGCGTGAATGCGTCCCTTGCTGTAATTTCTAATTGCGGCTTTGCAGTCGCTTACTACGTATTTGGTACCTGGTTGAGTTAGAGCGATCGCTATTGCAACCTCCTCCGCCACAATGTGTTTTAAGTCTAGGTGTCTGACAACGCCTAACGTTCTGCCTGTGTCTCCGACGGCTACGGAGACGGTGTCTCCTAGCGTGCCTACCGCGGCATCAGTGTAGGCCACGGTTCCCAGTGGCATCTTGCCTAGCTTAGCAGCCAGCTGTGCGACCCTGCTTTTCTTTCTGCCTGTGTCGTGGATGGGATGCAGAAAGCCACAGCTATACATAAGAAGAAGCAGACGAAGAAGAAAGATGGCGGCGGCTGCGACCGGCCGCATCGACGAGGCGACGCTACGCGACCTCATCGAGCCCGTGGGAGACTTGGACGAGCTTGACCAGGCGTGCTTCCACAAGGGGGACGACCGCTGGCGCCCGGTGGGCGGCGACGAGAGCTGGGACCACGCGTTCGAGCGCACACTGGTCTACCTGCGCACCCAGCTGGGCTACTTCTTCGACTTCAACATCGCCGAGGGAAGCTTTGGGCGCCTGGTGCGCATGTACGACCCGGAGAACCGCGCCGAAGTCACCGTCTGGTTCAGCGGCGCCGTCAACGCGCGTCGCGAGAACCTCTGGCGGACGCTGTCCCACCCGAACCTCATGGAGCTGCTCCGGAGGATCAGGCACGACCATTCCTGCACGCGATAGCTGCAGAGAAAGCTGAGGAGCCGACTCTATATAACGCCTATGTGTAAAGCTTGGAAACACCGCACTAAATACGTCTTCCGAGTAGAAAACATGAGCTTTTCCGGTCTAGGCAGAGCCGGGAACCTGTGACGTCAGTGCCCTCCTGCTTCTGGCGTCGCGTTCTTAGTGCAGTCGTTGCTGGTCGTTGAGTCATGTCGAATGATGACGGCGTTCAGATGCAACAGAGCCTACGGCCTTCCTTGAACGATTCTAGCAGAAAGCTCGGCAGATGCTTTTCCTGTGCCTGCTGTAGGGAATAGACGCAAGCGTCAAAACCTAGACGAGCCTCTCTCCCGGTCAGCTTTAACGCGAAGCGTTAAGGAGCTCGTGCCGCAGAAAATACGGCGGTGACTTCAGCGTCGTTGACCATGACCGAAAAATCCACGAAAAATCTCCAGAGGAGCAACCTAAGAGGCAGGTGGGCCGCCTAAATAATTCAACTTAAGGACAACGCAGCGAGCTGAGGAAAGGAAAATGATAGGTGTAACGTTATACTAGACGGATTTCAGTGGGGGACCACATCACCGATGCAGGCCTAAGCTCAGCTGGATAACGGACGAGGTCCCACGTATTTACAAGCTTAGGTGATAGCCTCGAAGAAAAGATACGAACCTCTATGGGAGCCCCGTTTAAGACAAGAGCAACGGGGAGGTACTCCCTGGACAAAAGAGGCGGGAAATCAAGGTGAAGCACGGGGGATCAGCCTGCACTATTTTGGCCCCTCTTTCGTTGCCAGCGAGCGCGGCTTTCCTTTCAGCGAGCAGTGCGCGCAGTGACGGGGCGCCCCTTCGTTCGGCAGGGTGGACATCTGTGCGCCGCACCTGCAGACGTGCGTGGCGTACGTGATGCCCGCATTTCGGTGCACGCTGCAGCACAAGGTCTCCCTCAAGGCTTTCCTCTGCTCCGAGGGATCGTACGCCGCCGTCAAGCTGTGGCTCTTCCAGGTGCGACAGCGGCCACGCGCCGGCTACAGTATTAGCTATCATCGTCACCTTAACCACCGGTGCCATTATCGCAATCGCCAGCAGCGTTAAAGGCTCTTATCTAACCGTGCGCTGACGCCACCCATATCCCAGAGAATTACCCTATCTGCTCGGGCCAATACTCAGCGGCCCCGGACATCGCTTACCAGTCGTTGGTGTCCACTCGATCCACTCTGGCACCTCTGAAGACTAGTTGTCGATATTGTTCTACATAACATGTCCAGCCGCCAAGACAGTGTCCACAACACCATCACGTAACGGAGATGGCAGGCTTGCGCAAGGCTTAGAACTAACTGTTCATTAAATAACTTAAGCCCTGAAGAAAAGTGAGCTCAGTGACGACGATAGCGACACGCGTACAATGGACGCCCACAATTTCAAAAAAAAAAAAATCAGATTAGCGCCAATATATAGAATAGCACTTAATTTATTTGTGAAGCGACCGTCACACTGAAATTTCGTAAATCAGTTTGTTTGCTTTTCTCTTCTCAGGAAGCCCCGTCGATGATAGCCCCTATATAAGCTGACAGCCCATGAGGTTGTTGCCAGCCTCAAGACCTTTTTTTTTTTTTTTGGAACGCGACTGTGCTGTTCACAGCGAGAAGTGATCTTAGCCTAAGGCCTGTGGCATATATACTCGCCTGAAAAGTTGCTGAAAAACTAATACATGTGCAAGTTGGTTCACTCATGATCAACCATTACATCATGACACCCTGTCAGTTTGTGCTTATAGAAGAACGTGCGACAGAAAACACTTTGCTAGTGCAAAAAAAAAAAAAAATCATTCCTCACGCTTTTGAGCGTGAACTGTATACACTTGGAATCTCCATGGACTGTTCAAAGACATCCAATAGAATAAATCACGTCATACTATTTGAAAAAGATTGGAATATTATGGTTTCAGAGGTAATTTTCTGTCAGTTATTAAGTCCTACCTACAATACCGCCAGTAAAGGCTGCATATAACAACTCTCGTTCCATCTTCAACCATTACTACATGGCGTTCCGCAGGGAAGCATTCTTGGACCGCTGCTTTTCAAATTATATAAAATAAATTACATATTAATGACCTTGTTAACACATATGTAAATATTTCATTTGTTATTCATGCCGATGACAAGTTTTTTCTCACGTAACAATTTACCCCTACTTGTGAAAAAAGCAAATCAAGTGCTTGATGTATTGAACACCTCGAGTGATATTGATTCTCTAACTATAAACGTCTCGATGATGAAACCAGTTCTTTTTCGCCTTAGAAATAAGCCATTAATTCAAATATCATCCTGCGTCTTGATCCTTCAATCAGAGATTTGGTGCCAGTAATAAGATCCCCGGGTGCTCTTTTTGGAGAAAATATGCAGTGGAATGCACATACTGACTTCGCGAACAGTTGGTAATCTTACACGATTTCGTTACTTTCTACCAAAACACACTAAATTACTTTTATACAATTCCCTTTTTTCATCCACATTAACGCATGGTTAGTTGGTAGGGAGCACAACGAATTTCAAAAACTTGTCCAAAATCTATCCATTGCAGAAAAAGCTGTAAGGATCATTTCTAACGCGCCTGACGGCGCGCAAATCCTTTATTTGATGACCTTATATTAAACCGCTACCAAACACTTCTACTGAAACATAACGTTTCAACAGAAGTGTGCCGACCCTTTCCTAGAAAAACCTGGCTTCACATGCAGAAATATGTAGCACGCGAAGTAGTCAGATTTATAAGATTCCCGACACTAACTATATATGGCAGCAAAATGTTGAAGTACTGCCACAATTAAATTCTTAATGCCTCCGTCCACGCGCCACAGTAATCTATACAACAGTGTATGGGTCGTTACTCAAGTTATGTTTAACATATGCAATCTTATGACCGCAACTTTAGCCCTGTCGTCTAAATGTACGGGGTTTCTATATAATGCCGTCGATATATGCTTGTAAAGCTTTTCTTTATTTTGCTCCTTTTAGTCCGCCTTTGTTCCATTTTGTGAACTGGGTGCTGGACTTTTTCAAGCCTTTACAGGCCTTTTGCTAGCACCCTGTACCATCACGAGTATTGCAATATTTTTGTCGATGCTGAAAAAGTTATTTTATTTTGCTCGATACGTGTATACGTAAGGCCTCTTGGAGGGAGTTCTGAAACTATAGATGCCACCGGGATGCTCCTTTCCCAGGTAGCCGGCGCGCTCGAGTACCTGCATCAGCGGGAGCTCTACCACTTGGACGTCAGCCTGCGAAACGTCTTCATACTGCAGGTACGCAAACCTGCATGTCGCCACCGCCTCCTGACGCGTTTCAGGAGAACGGCTGATTATGTATGTCGCTTCAAACACGTCGATACATCCGGAGCTCTTTAATGATCTTTCGGTCATTTTTCGTATAACATTTTCGCTTCGTGTTCACACATGGACCATTCCAATTAGTAAAAGCCATACCTGCATACGCGCAGCGAAATATTCGTTTCTTCCAAGCTAACTCTTGGTTTGGGTTGGTTTATAGAAGTTTAATGTCCCAAAGCAACTCAAGTCATGAAGGACGCCGTAGTAAAGGGCTCCGGAAATTTCGACCACCTGGGGTTCTTTAACGTGCACTGACATCGCACAGCACACGGGTCTCTAGAATTTCGTCTCCATAGAAATTCGACCGCAGCGGCCGGTATCGAACCCGCGTCTTTCGGGTCAGCAGCCGAGCGCCATAACCACTGAGCCACCGCGGCAGCCATGGGTATACCCTTGGGTATACCTTGGGTATACCCAGATTGAAATGCTGAAAGGCGCTGCCAACCAGGTTTCAGTCACGTCGTCGTAATTTCGCGCCGAAAACCCATAAAGTTTACATTGTGCCTGGGAGCGAACACATCGCATTCGTAATTATACCGGGAGCCGAGAATCCATTGGGTTTTAAGCGCGGAACCGGCGCGCCGTGTCGGCATTCGAAGGCTGTGCAATCAAGTCTAGTATATGGTTGCCGGTGGCACTGCGCCTGTTACAGCAATTTAATCTCATCGCTTGCTAGCCACGCACAACACCCGCCGGCGTTGAAGTTACTCCGGTGTCAAGGCTGCGTTTGTGTGTGCCCCTGGCTGGCGCTACATAACGAAAGCGCGTGACATCTGTAAAAATGAAGAGTGAGGTCGATAGAAAGGACGTGTCTCTGGACGCGCGCTCTCACGCCCGAACGGCGCCGCGAGTGCTGTGGTGTTTTAGAATGTTACTTCGATTTTCGTTCTTAAGGGGTAAAGGTCGCACGCTGTTTTGATTTCAACGCCTTAAGTTTTTTTACTCTACAGCAGAGAGGAAGCTGTCACTTGGAGGCAATTACAAACAGGCTCTTTCCCAAACCTACATATACTAAACAAAATGCACCCTACAATATGCACGAACAAATTTCCCTGGTGCGACGAAAAACCTACTCTATACCACATCACATGGGCCTGCCAAAACACAGACGTGTCCCCAAAATACAAAACCCGAGTGCGGAGCAATGGGAGACTCTGCTGTCCAGCGACCGCTGTGAACACCAACGAGGTCTGGTACAGCGAGCTCAATGGGCGGCAGTGGCCAGCGGAGCCCTGGACTGAGGGCAACCGAGCATCGATGAGAGGCGGACGACTTCGACAGAGAAGGCTCCTAGGGGTAGAACCAAGACGTCTCTGAAGATGTCCCCAAACCGCAGGAAGAAACATTAGTGAAAATAAAGTTTTCCCTTCCTTCCTTCTACAACATAAGGACAGCTCACTGTAGGGGCGGAAACAGAGGGGAGGGGCGGGTATCGATGCCAGAGAGCAGCGAGCCGCACTTGGACCCACGAGGAGCCGCAATTTGGCCACCCCTGGCTTAAGCTCTATAGGAATAGAAGGGGGAGAGAGCAGAGTTCACAGAGAGAAAGAATTTACGGATCATAAATACATTCTTCCGCAAACGAGAGAACAGGAGGCAGACGTAGAAGAGCCCCAATGGTCAGACTAAAAGTGAAATATAGACTTCATACTATGCGCTCATCCTGGTATCATGCAGGATGTGGAGGTTCTCAGAAAGGTACGTTGTAGCAACCACAGAATGGTAAGGTCTCGAATTAGCCTTGAGTTGAAGAGGGAACGGAAGAAACTAGTGAAGCGGAAGCCCATTAACGAGTTAGCGTTAAGAGGGAATGGGGGAATTCAGGATATCGCTTCAGGGCACATTCCGCTTTAATTGGGGCCGACGATCTTAATGCTCAAACAATGAACGATAATCTCACAGTTACCATTACGGAGTGCGCAGGTGAGGTAGGTGGTAGGATGGTTCAACAGGCTACCGGCAGGCTGTCTCAGGAGACGAAAGATCTGATTAAGAAACGCCAAAACATGAAAGCTTCAAACCCCACAGACAGAGTAGAACTGGCAGAGTTAATTGAGGTAGCCTAAAAGCGATGAAGAGGAAACTAGACATAGGCAAAAATCAGATGTATGCGTTAAGAGACAAAGAGCTACACTAGGCTAGCAGAAGCGCATTTCGCGGTGCCTGCCAAAGGCCACTACTGCGTATGCGCATGCGTCGTTACCAAGGCAACCGGTACCATGGCAACTAAGGCGCCGCAGCCGCTGCACCGCACTGCGCAGAGTCGCCCCGCGCTGCTGGGAAGGATATAAGCCGGAAGCGGTGCGCTCGCTCCTCAAACGTGCACCATGGAAAAGGTTAGCGGCCGTGCTCGTCATGGCAGCGGTACAGGCCGCGTGAAACTGAGTCTTCCGATCCAGAAGTCGTCGCATGGTACAAGGCCGGCCGACAGCGTGGAAACGAGGCTAGAAAGGCTAAGCGGGCGGCCGAGACGCCCGAAGAACGAGAGGAACGTCTCGCAAAGAGACGCCGCCAAGCTGCTGAACGACAACGACGGCGTGTAGCTACCGAAATGTCAGTGGACGAAACTGCTTTCGCCACGTACATCATGACCTAGCTGAGCTAAGCCACTGGCATTTTTTTTTAGGGTGAATACGGTTAGCTCTGAGGCCGTTGCAGGGATTGGGACACAACGCACGCACACGCACGCACGCACGCATAAAAAACAGCAATTTGCATGTATTATCTAAAAGGTACAGAATGCACCATGTTCCACAAAGGCAAATTAATATTACGTAATTATTTCGCACACTTTAGAATATGTAATTTCTAATACATGAGCACAGACCTTTGGGCTAGTTGGTTCATAGCAGACACGTACAAGCGCTAAAAAACACGGACAGAGAAGAGACTTCGACAACACGAGCGCTTACTTTCAACTGAAGGTTTATTGATACACAAGCACAATTTTATACACCTTGCTGCATGACGTCAAACTGATAGCCCTGCCGACATCACGTGGCTGCTCCCAAAAACATTATTTCCTTTTTAGTCAGTGTGACAGATGGTGCGCTGACGCAGGATGGACCGGCTTTTCTAATCAAATCTGCCTCTATTATCTCTCTCACATCCTGACAACTATGTTTGGCCACAATCTTGCATGCGCTGAAGACAGGTTTACATGGTTTCTTATTCTTTACAGCACAATCATGACAATGTTCAGAAAGATTACCGTCTCTATAATTGCCTACCTTCCTCCTGTGTTCCAGTAATCTTTCGTTCAGACATCGGCCAGTTTGACCGATGTACCTAGAGCCACACGATAGAGGAATGTCATAGACCACACCAGAAACACATGGTACAAAAGGATCCCGGTGCTTGATACCGCATGGTTCTTTAGGCTTTAGAAAAGGGTTAGTCAACTTGACTAGTTTTTCCAACTTCCCAGGCGCCGAGAACACTACTGTGACGTCACTGCGTTTCGCAATCTTCTTTAGGCGATGGGAGGTGTTGTGCAAATAGGGGATGACTACCGTTCTGTTTCCATTTGCTTCGATCTGGTTCTTGTCTTTTCTCTTTACGGTTTTTAACATTCCTTCAGATACAGATACAATGAGGCTTGTCGGATACCCAGCTGACTGAAGACGCGTCACTTGCTTTTGGAAACCATGGCTCAGTGAATGGCAACACGATTTTTTTAGTGCATTATTTAGGCATTGCTTAGCGATTGCTCTCTTAACAAGTTTTGTATGAGATGAATGAAACGGTAAGAGAGGTTTGTTAGCTCTTGGATGGTACTCCCAACACGTAGATTCTCACGTAGAGCTAATTCTCACGTCAGTGAGAATTAGCTTCAAATCTAAAAACTGTAAAATATCATCTTTTGGAATTTCATGCGTCAGTACTAAAGGATTAAAACACTCACCAAAAAGGGCTAAAAGCTTACTGACAGTGGTCGAGAAATCACTGCACCCTTGTAATAAAATTAAATAATCATCGACGTATCTAAAAACAGTCACATTGTTAAAAACCTTCAGGCGGTCAGAAACCACTCTGTCACAATGAGCTAAAACTATATCGCTAAGAACTGGGGCAATATACAAGAGCCTATACAAACCCCTTGCTTTTGAATGAAAACCCGGTCATTCCATTCAATGTAAGTTGACCTGAGATAAAATGAAAGCAATTCCAGAAAACCTTCTACGGACAAACCTGCTGCGTTTTGAAAAGATATATATTGACCCAAAACAATCAATGCACTCTTCCACACATCTGAGGAGTTTTTCCTGTGGCACGGAGTAGTATAAATCCTTTACGTCTGGCCTGCTCTTTTGACGTAAAGGATTTATACTACTCCGTGCCACAGGAAAAACTCCTCAGATGTGTGGAAGAGTGCATTGATTGTTTTGGGTCAATAGCTTTTCAAAACGCAGCAGGTTTGTCCGTAGAAGGTTTTCTGGAATTGCTTTCATTTTATCTCAGGTCAACTTACATTGAATGGAATGACCAGGTTTTCATTCAAAAGCAAGGGGTTTGTATAGGCTCTTGTATTGCCCCAGTTCTTAGCGATATAGTTTTAGCTCATTGTGACAGAGTCGTTTCTGACCGCCTGAAGGTTTTTAACAATGCGACTGTTTTTAGATACATCGATGATTTTTTAATTTTATTACAAGGGTGCAGTGATTTCTCGACCACTGTCAGTAAGCTTTTAGCCCTTTTTGGTGAGTGTTTTAATCCTTTAGTACTGACGCATGAAATTCCAAAAGATGATATTTTAGTTTTTAGATTTGAAGCTAATTCTCACTGACAAATCTACGTGTTGGGAGTACCATCCAAGAGCTAACAAACCTCTCTTACCGTTTCATTCATCTCATACAAAACTTGTTAAGAGAGCAATCGCTAAGCAATGCCTAAATAATGCACTAAAAAAATCGTGTTGCCATTCACTGAGCCATGGTTTCCAAAAGCAAGTGACGCGTCTTCAGTCAGCTGGGTATCCGACAAGCCTCATTGTATCTGTATCTGAAGGAATGTTAAAAACCGTAAAGAGAAAAGACAAGAACCAGATCGAAGCAAATGGAAACAGAACGGTAGTCATCCCCTATTTGCACAACACCTCCCATCGCCTAAAGAAGATTGCGAAACGCAGTGACGTCACAGTAGTGTTCTCGGCGCCTGAGAAGTTGGAAAAACTAGTCATGATGACTAATCCTTTTCTAAAGCCTAAAGAACCATGCGGTATCAAGCACCGGGATCCTTTTGTACCATGTGTTTCTGGTGTGTTCTATGACATTCCTCTATCGTGTGGCTCTAGGTACATCGGTCAAACTGGCCGATGTCTGAACGAAAGATTACTGGAACACAGGAGGAAGGTAGGCAATTATAGAGACGGTAATCTTTCTGAATATTGTCATGATTGTGCTGTAAAGAATAAGAAACCATGTAAACCTGTCTTCAGCGCATGCAAGATTGTGGCCAAACATAGTTGTCAGGATGTGAGAGAGATAATAGAGGCAGATTTGATTAGAAAAGCCGGTCCATCCTGCGTCAGCGCACCATCTGTCACACTGACTAAAAAGGAAATAATGTTTTTGGGAGCAGCCACGTGATGTCGGCAGGGCTATCAGTTTGACGTCATGCAGCAAGGTGTATAAAATTGTGCTTGTGTATCAATAAACCTTCAGCTGAAAGTAAGCGCTCGTGTTGTCCAAGTCTCTTCTTTGTCCGTGTTTTTTAGCGCTTGTACGTGTCTGTCTTCTAATACATGGCTCATGAATTCATCATTTTCCGTATTTCGATGGAGACGAAATACAGAGGATACCATGTGCTCTGCGATGTTAGTGCACATTGAAGACCCTCAAGGGGTCTATATTAATTCGGAGCCCTCCACAGCGGTGCTTGTCATATCCACAATGTGCAACTTTACGAAGTTTTTCTCCACATACCATGCCATACTATACCATACCATCAAAACACAAATTAAATAGCTTAACAAGTGAGAAAGAAAAAGTGCGGTTATTACGCGACAACGTATCCAGCTCGTTCGGTCGAAAAGCCGTCGGCGTATGTCGGCGCCGCATGTCGGAAATAATCGGGGCCGCGTAAAAAAAATCGTATCACTGTAATTTGTGGTTCTAGTGATTGATGACTGATTGGTGTGTGATAGGCGACGACGAGATAATGAAATCATTGTAATAAATTAATTATTAGAGAACTAAAAAAAATTACCGACGATTACGTTACTTCCTAATGCGAAATTTGAGCGCAGCAAATAAGCTGTTTCACCTTTTCGATAGATTGAGGCAAAGAAATCGAGCAACACATGTATGCGCTATCACAGAATTTTTTTTTTAGCAGACGGAGGACTTCCATCGGTCGTCTCGCTCATGGCTCAGAAAGAACTGGCAGATAATTTCGCAGTGGCGAACGGCAGCGGCAATTTCGGCTCGGGCGGTGCACATATACAGATCCGCCGCCACCGATCTGGCTCTCTGATTGCCACCGCACAGGGCGAACGGCAGGGGCAATTTCGGCTCGGGCGGTGCACATATACAGATCCGCCGCCACCGATCTGGCTCTCTGATTGCCACCGCACAGGGGTTGCATTGGAGGAGGAGCGAAGAAAGGAATTAAGTTCGAGCCGGCGCTTTGACAACCGGAGACTCGCAGGAAGAGGGGGGAGGGGGGCGGCGTGTACACCCAGCGGCAAACGATGGGGGCAGAAGCGCGCGCAGCAAGCGGACAACACGATAAAGGGAGGAGGGAAGAGATAGCAGCGACTGACTGATGCCGCTGACGCCGATAGTGAGTCAACCCCAGCTGCGGATGAAAGGGGGGCGGAGCTGGTTACGAGGCCGACGCCGACGACAACGCCGACGACGACGCGAAACCCAGGAACGGACGCCAAAGAGCTGCGCTCTAAAATGACAAAAATTGGAAAAAGTTGTTTGAAATGTGTCAAAATGCTCAGAATGGGAAGCCTAACCTAGCCCACTATACGCTCTCGCGTCATACTCTTAAGGCGGAGCTTAATTGTTCTCTACACTTTTTTATATGTTTACTTGCTTTATTTTAGTTATTTTCTGTTATTTAGGTTTTTGAAGTAAACAAGCTCCAGCCACAAAGGTTGGCGAACAGCCGAAAAAGACGCTGCAGGAGCGAACCAACCCGGAAGCGTGTTCCAGTGACCCTATCGCCCTGGCAGGCGGACCGTGCCGTGCTGGGTGGCCTGGCGAGCCTGCAGCCCAGCCGTCTGGTGCCGGCCTCCGACGTCCGCGTGGACAGCGTGTTCGCACCGCCCGACGTCATCGCATCGCGCATCGGGCTGCCCCCTAGCGGAGACGTGCAAGCGGACCGCGTCGACGTCTGGGCGCTGTGCACGCTCGTGGCCGAGGCGCTCACCTGCCACTGGCGGTGGAAGGTGCGGGCCGCCTGAGCGAACGTTACGCCTGTCAGCGTCAACCAATACTTATGTTACTCCAGTCTGGGTGTTCCCATGAAGGGACGCAGAAAATTGTGCAATCACAGGTCCAGTAGTAATTCCTTCTCTGAGACCTTTCACCATGCTTACATGAAACAATGCTCGATAATGCATGTTTAGTTTAACGCATGCGCGGCAGAATACACGTTGTGATGAAAACTAGAAATAATTTCGGGGTGCAGGAAGCTTATTTAGGCTTGCAAGCAACAGTTTTTGAAAGAGAGCAGGTATGGTGGAACTACTGAGAGCGTAAAATCAACAGGAGGCAGGGGGTAGGCCGCCGTCAGCTAGTCGCCGTTCCGACAGGAGGACTTATCTTACCCGCGTATTCGCAGACGCTCTTTTTCTTAACGTGGTATGACGGTGACGTGGGAGCACAGAGGGCTTCGCGTTTCGATGCGAGCGAAACGCAAAAGACGTCCGGGCACAGTGCGAAGTAAGTGCACGTTAAACGGCGCCAGGTGATCGAAATTAAACCGTAGCACATGAGCAGTGGGAGGAGGCGCTGTACAGCTCAAACCTCAACGACCAGAGGAGCCTGGTCACCAGGGCCCCGGCGTGAGGAGACTCCAGTTGAGTTTTGCACGGAGGACATTACCGACGCTCCGCCATTGTTATTGCCACCACCACTAATAAAAAAGTCATTGCAATAAAGTTATTGCCACCACCACTACCCTTCACTACGGCACCTCTTTTTCTCTATCTTCTTTCACTCCTCTCTTCATTCCTTCCCCAAGAGTGTGGTTCAGGTGTCCACCGTGAGAGAGACAGTAAATGCGATTGATTGATTGATTGAAAACTTTATTTAAACAATGGCAACTTCTGGTGTCTCGGGTGGTCCGCCTAGTGCGGCAGCCCTTTGTCCTGCGCCGCAGCGTGGGCCCTGCGAACCAGTCCTCGTTGCTGGTCGGGGTGTTCACTGTGCACAATGGCCTCCCACTGCTCAGATTGGGATTAGGAACTCTCAAGAGCGAGACCGATCAGTAACTGCGACTTTCCTGAGACACCTGAGAATTCGAAAGAGCGAGCTAGATAGTGTTATGTTTTATTTGCTCATAATTCGAGTTCTAAGAGACTGGCGGATAGAGACCTCAGTCCAGGGCCCCTACAGTGGCTGCCGCAATCTTCGCCCGGTCCAGCAGTCTCAGCTGGTCCCCATGCTCATAGCTGGACAGAATCGCCTCCTCACTGCTCCAGTGTGGGATTATGTTTGTTCTGTACAGCCGTATTTTTAACGCGATAGCGTTAAAGGCCTCTTCGCCAGAAAATTCGATGTCGGCCTCGGCGCTGTGAGCGAAAAATCGCGGTACACGGCTCTGGCAGGTGGTGCCCAGAGAGCAACCCAGGAGGCAGGTTGGCCTCCCAGGTCACGTGACCTGGCGGCGTCATTATCATAATCTACCCACCGGATAGTGAGCAAACTGCCCACCGTGGCAGGTGGCCGGTAAATTAATGATTCGTCGCTCGGGAAGATCAACCTCGGCGACACAAGGCGCTTCCAGCAAGCGCATGGCAGTAGCGCATCGTTTAACCGCTGCACCACTGTGCCAGGAGGTGTACGAGTACTCCCAGGGGCCTATGTATATAAAGCAGAGAATGCCGTTCTGGATATATGGGAATTAGCCCATTACGCTATCGCGTCATACCCTTAAGGCGGGTCGCCCTCCTGCCTTTGTGCAGTTCCGGGTGGATGTGCCAGGGAATCGGGAGAGCTCTGTACGATGTCTGATGATGTCCGTGACGTCGATTGTCCCCTTGATTTTTCTGATGCTTTTTCTGTATCCGAGTCTTCGGAGTAGAGCTCTGCCGGTGGTGCACTGAAGCAGTGCCTCCTACTGCGAGTCGAGCAGGTCTTCTTAATGTTCTAGGTAGTTATCTGACACCTGAGGTCTATCATCTTGCTGTATAGGTGCGCTTGGGTTGGCCCAGGGCGGCCTTGTAAGGCTTGAGGAGCGTGGCCTCTACATGCTCGATACCGGCTGCAAAATAACTGAAAAGGCTTCAGGGAAGAGACATGGTCAGGGTGACAAGAGCCATGGTTGTCAGCAGGTCTACGTACTATCGGGGACAAAAGTAGTATACTCCACGTGGCGGGAGCCGGAGCAACGGAAAACTGCGGCATTTTGGCGAGCTAAAGCACAAAAAATTGAAACGAGCCAAGCGACATGCCTGCTGATAATAAAGGTCACGCATTGGCTGTCTCGATCCCGGATGCCGCCTGTAGATGGCGTTGCAACGCAGTTTTCCGTAGTTTTCCGTTGCTGCGGCTCCCGCCGCGTGGAGTATACCACTTTTGTCCCCGATAGCACATGTCGTACGAATACATCACCCAACTTGAGAAAGACGCATTTCGCAGTATTTTACAACAAATTCCTTTCCACCGAAACTTACAATTAGGAGAGAATGCAGACTTATCGCGGCTTGTTAGAGTCCCAATAGAAATATTATAAACAAACTGTAACTTTTTTAAAACTACAGTATAGTCCATCAGCACAACCGTCTATTTTGCAACCATGCGTCGGCGGCTGATAGCCTTATTGCCCAAGTGTCATAAAGCACAAAACACATACACACAAATTTCCCGATAACCAATTATTATTACTGTTTTTAAACGCTGTGAAATGAGTCTTACGGACCGCACATGGCGAAGGGATTCTATTCGCGAAATAGATAATGCAAGGATGACAGCTCGTCAGGCGCTTCCAATTCAAGCATAGCTGCAGGTATGCGCACACGGGACAAAAGGTGGTGGAACTCCTAGTATGATGGCAGACCAAGCCAACGAAGCTCTGTTGGGGGCGGGGGATCAGGACGCACACCTGTGTTTCAGGGTCTCGTCGCAGCCACTTCAGTGCAGCTGCGGGAGAAGGTGCGGCCATGAGACGTTTTCCTGCAGTCAGATACAACTCAAGAGCGAAGCAGCAAACGCCCCCTCAGAGAAGGCCCTCCAACCAGTAGTGTGGACAGATTCTCATGACGTCGCGGTTAACCTCCTTACACCCTCATGTGAAAGGGGTTTAACCAAGGCTTAATAGGATTATGAAAACCATAAAAAGTGGTCGATGTCATTGGATGGAGGGCCTCCCTTGAGGAGGGAGCATCTGTCGATTCGTTCTTGAGCTGTACCCGACTGTATAGCAGCGATCCAGTAAGGCTACAGGAAGCCCATCATGCAAAAGTTCGGCCCTGAATGCGTTCGTGGTAATAGAATTTAATGTTTGCAGTGTTTACGCCGTACTTCGGAACAAGCTCAGCGATGCCTGCAGTATTCGTTCATGTGACGCTTCTTTTGCTCCGCGACATTTGCTTCGTGCTTCTTGCAGCCCTGCTTCGCCCGCGCCACTACGCTGAGCTTCTCTACACCCTTCGCCCCTCTTCGCTCGTAGCGTTGGCTGCTCCTCCTTGCCCGTCTTTCGAGCAGTGTCGCAGGTACAGCTATCGCAGCGCGAGGCAGCCGTTGAGAGCGCCGTTCGTCTCCGTACCGGATTTTTCTAGACACTGGTGCGCCGCGAAATCTGCAGGTGCGCAAGTTCCTGGTGCTGAGCAAAAGCCGCGAGCGCAGCATGGCTGAGCGGCTCTCGCTGCTGGCCGAGTACGTGACGAGCCGCTTCACGAGCGCCGCCTGTCTGCGCCGCTACCTGCACAAGCACTTCCGCGGAGGCCAGCGCGTCGACGACGACGAGGTGTCCGCACTGGCGGCGCTGCTCGCGCTGGGACTGCGCGTGGACGTGTCCGCCCGGAGACCCGTGGCCGCCGTACGGGCCCACAAATACTGGCACGACGCCCCGGCCAGGTCGCCCACGTGTGAGTGAGGGAGCTGCTCTCTACTCTCAGAAACGAGCATTTTGAAATGATGCGCGCTACGGTCCTCTGGCGGGCTTTTGATTCCTTATTGTCGGATGTTCGATGCTCCTTAATGTCGGCCGTTCTATCGGCAAACAGGGCCCACGATGCTGGCGAAGAAAAAAAGTAGTCGGCTTTTATTGATTTATTTTCAAGCGAAAGCGTTATATGGCTCATCGGCAACGCAACACGGCGTTGTTATCCAGCATCAGTGGTCCAAAAAACCCAATGACGTCGCCATGATCTCGCATGATGTCAGCAGTTGATCATCAGATGATAATGGGTGTAAAACATTAGGCTAGACAGTAGTAGTTAGTAGTTCGTTATAGTGATAGTGGTAGCTTTGGAATGATAAAGAACGCGTTATAATGATGATCATTAATAACAATGGCAATAAAGGTCTTTAGGGTGAAGGACTTTCAGGGCCTTTAGGGTGAATGACTCCAGGGCCTGTATGTTAAAGGCCTTTAGAACAAGGGCCTTTACGATAAAGACCTTTAGCGCAAAGCATTTAGGTTAAAGGTGCCTTCTAATTCATAGCTATGCCCCGCCGCGGTGGCTCAATAGTTACGGCGCTCGGCTGGTGGCCCAAAAGACGCGGGTTCGATCCCCGCAGCGGCGGCCGAATTTCGATGGAGGCGGAATTCTAGGGGCCCGTGTACTGTGCGATGTCACTGCATGTTAAAGAACCCCAGCTGGTCGAAATTTTCGGAGCCCTTCACTACGGCGTCCCTCATAGCCAAAGTCGCTTTGGGACGTTAAACCCCAATAAACCAAACCAGCACGTAAGCAACTTAAGTGCCTATCCTGACTTTTTTTGGTTTGGTTTCTTATAATTGCGTTGTTCTCAAGCATAGAAAATTAGACTTCTTGCGTCTCCGTCCTTGGAATTCACGTCGTCGTCGTATTAATATTAGCACGTCGTATTTGTCGGAGTAAGTGGTGAGAATGTTGCCATGGCAACCACTCGGAGGGTTGTTACTGTGTAAGGAGGAGGGTACGACATGGGGGAAGGAATCCGTAAACAGTCGACGGTGATCATCGCAACCACCCGGAAGGCGGCTACCGTGGAAGGAGGAGGGTTATAGGCGAAAACGGAGGAATCTCAACAGAGGATGGTTAGCGTGAAGGGAGGAGGGTGTGGCGAGAGCGTTAAAAGGCGCACCCAGTGGGTGGCTGCTAGGGAGTCACCCGGCAGGTAGTTACCATGGAAGCAGGAGGGTATGGCGAGAACGTAATTAAGCAGCAACCGCTGGGTGGTCGCCACGGGAATCACCCGGCGGATAGTTACCCTGGAAGCAAGAGGAGGCCATAAAGAGAGAGAAGGAAGGCGTAACCGGAAGGCAGTTACCACAGGAGCCATCAAGAAGATGGTTACCGTGCAGGAGGGGGGTGGGGCGAGAGCGGAGGGACCTCCAACCCTCCAACTGGAGAATGGTTACCGTGGAAGGGTGAGGCTGTGGCGAGAGCGCAAAGGGGCAACCGGTGGGGTGGGTGGTTGCCACGAGGTAACCCTGAGGGTAGTTACCCTGGAAGCAGGAGGAGGCCATAAAGAGAGAGTAGGAAGGCGTAACCGGAAGGCGGTTATGACAGGAACCATCACGAAGATGGTTGCCGTGCAGGAGGGGATGGGGCGAGAGCGGAGGGACCTCCAACCCTCCAACTGGAGAATGGTTACCGTGGAAGGGTGGCGCTATGGCGAGAGCGCAAAGGGGCAACCGGTGGGGTGGGTGGTTGCCACGAGGTAACCCTGAGGGTATTTACCCTGGAAGCAAGAGGAGGCCATAAAGAGAGAGAAGGAAGGCGTAACCGGAAGGCAGTTACCACAGGAGCCATCAAGAAGATGGTTACCGTGCAGGAGGGGGGTGGGGCGAGAGCGGAGGGACCTCCAACCCTCCAACTGGAGAATGGTTACCGTGGAAGGGTGAGGCTGTGGCGAGAGCGCAAAGGGGCAACCGGTGGGGTGGGTGGTTGCCACGAGGTAACCCTGAGGGTAGTTACCCTGGAAGCAGGAGGAGGCCATAAAGAGAGAGTAGGAAGGCGTAACCGGAAGGCGGTTATGACAGGAACCATCACGAAGATGGTTGCCGTGCAGGAGGGGATGGGGCGAGAGCGGAGGGACCTCCAACCCTCCAACTGGAGAATGGTTACCGTGGAAGGGTGGCGCTATGGCGAGAGCGCAAAGGGGCAACCGGTGGGGTGGGTGGTTGCCACGAGGTAACCCTGAGGGTAGTTACCCTGGAAGCAGGAGGAGGCTTTAACGAAAGCGTAGGATAGCGTAACCACGGGAACCATCCGGAGGCTGGTTGCCGTGGAACGAGGAGGCAGAGTATGCCGAGGACGGAGGAAGGCAGCACGGTCCACCGGTGCAGCTACTGTGAAGCGCGCCGACCAAGGAGAGGGTCATCGGCAGCTCCGCGCGTCTAGGGCGCTGGCTTTGAGAGAAAGCGAATATGTGGGGAGAAGTGAATATAGCGCTCTAGAACTATACGGATATGCAGTCGCTCTATCTTATATTCGCTACTTCAGCATATCGTAAAATATAAATACCCTAACAGCTGTCGCTGAATCTCGCGTTACACAATGGTAATAGTCCTGTCAATTGTTTTTTTATTGCGAAAGCAATACTACTCGCACTTTCAAGCCTTCGCGTGACCTGGCCGCACTTACGTTTGACCTTTAGCGGAGTGAATATGGGCAACCAACTCGCTCCTTCAGATAGCCCGGCTGCAGTACGCCGCGCACCAGTGGCGCTACTGCCGCAGTGACGTCATACCTGCTGTAGATTGTTTTCTTTCTCTCATTTGCAACAACATCAAAAACAAAAAAAATTGCCGAAGACGCTTTGAGTCGTCGCGCAGCGGCGGCCGGTAGCCACGCGTGACCTGTAGACGCGGGCACTGTGTTCCTTCAGTTTGAGACGCTGCACTTTTGCTTTTGCAACCTACCAGGCTTAACCAAAATCTAAGCCTCGCCAATTTTTTCACAGCGACGGTTGTTAAGCGTGCGTTCTTGGGTTTCACGTCGTAGTAGCATGTCGTACTGTGTCGTTGTCGGTGTAACCGGTGGGTGCGTTGCCATGGGAACCACTCAGAGGGTGGTTACCGTGAATTCATATCTTACCATTTTCTTCAAAAGAGGGTCTGCCTATAATTTTCTGCCCTAATTTTGACAGCCGTATGCAATGCAGTGCAACGGTGAATCTGGTGAGCATTACTCCGTGCAATCATAAATGGCGCCGTACTGTACACTTTATACTGAGAGGGTAGGAGGCTGGAGAATAATTAGAAGGCCCCGTCCCCGCGGCTATGCCCCTGCCGCTGACCGATTCGGCGTGCGCAGCGCCTGTGGAGAACGCGGTCGAGTCGTCGCTGGATAACACGACCACGTGCACGTGGGACGCTTCCAGCGCCGAGCTGCACTACCGGCGCGCCTCCCCCGACGAGGAGGACTCGGAGGACGAGGGCGCAGAGCCACTGCGGCAGCACTCGGACGCGGCCAGCGCCGACGCCGCCATGGTGCTGCTGCCGCACGGCCCGCCGGCGCCGCGCTCGGCTCCGCCGCAGCGGATGGCGGGGGACCGGCCGCCGGGCTCCCTGGCCGCACGCACACGTCGCTGGCTTGCCGTCCTGATGGGGCGCCAGCTGCCGCCTGCGCCGCTCGACTAACTGCCAGCTGGCGGCGGCCTCCCCGGCGGTGCGCACGGACTGCGGCGCGGCAACGGCACCGCCGCATGTGTGAACGCCGTATCGGCGATGGATCTACTCCGCGCCATTAGCAACAAACTGCCCCCGTTTCGATAAATATAGCGTCAATAGTTTTGGAATCACGATGCGAGAATGAAAACGCTCGTTTGGTACCTGAATTTGTAGCGCTGTGTTGCACTGAAAACGCAACAAAACACGTTGCACCACTTTCGCTGAATTCGCACTTCGACTAAAAGACATCATTGACCACGTGCGGCCACGCATCAGCCCGCGAGGACTGTACTTGCTACTCCTCTGTAGGTTTTTACTTGGCTGTACCGGGATCCGAGCTTTGGTGGATTAGCTATGCCGAGGCCGAGTGCTTTACGTTTTTAACTGAAAAATACCGAAAACCATCGCCGGTAAAAAGAAAAAATTATGGAATCGGATAAAACCAAAAAGCACCGGTTTCCGGCCGTGTTGAGGCTGTTCGATGACCGTTTTTCACCGAGAAACAATCCTACTGCTTTGCCTTCCAAAATCAGGAACGCTAAAGAGGCACTCAGAATAGTACCGCCGTTATTTTAATCCAACTAGAATACTGCCGCAATACTTCGTTTCCTCTTTTCTAGAGCGCAGTGGGCACAACCGACCACCTATAAGCGCAGGCAAAACTCGATTCAGCTGAAGTTTTTGTCTTTAGTACAAATTTTATCGGTCGATGTGTGGCACCATTTTTTTTAATCTAAAGTGAAGAAATCTCTGATTAGGCCGAGCTCTTGGGCAAAAGCAGCAGTCGTTTCGGCAGAGCGTACTGGATCACGGCTCTCACGAAAAGCTCCAGAAACTGCGGCATTAATTTACTCTATCAATTATTGGGTCCTGAACAACAAACGTATCTCCACAGTAGGTTAAACACACCGAAGCTGTCAGAGAGAGAAGCCGAAAACTCAGAGCGGTTGTCTAAACTAAAAGATTCGCGAAAATTTCAGAGAATGGCTTTTCAATGTGAGGCATCTGCCTCGTTCCTCAACGTTATGGAGACGCTTCATTCGAAGAAAGAACCTCCTATACGATGTCTGTCCTCTCCTTGCTTTTCGCTCTGCTGAAGAAGTGGAATCGGGCACCTGCAGAGGGCCACAGAAGCGTGAACAACCAAAGGAACATGGTAGATGAGGACCTAGCATTGTAGCTCGAAGCTTTTGTACGTCATTCTTCAAGATGTTCGGACAACGTACAGCGGTACAACCGCTATGACTTCCAGTTCCCAGGTTACTCTTAGATAGACCTCCAAATTGCTGACCACTTGGAAACCTGAGCTGCAAGTGGATGTCGAGCACTACGAACAGATCCCCACACCCGTTGTGCGGGACGGCTGCAGCCCGAAGAAGATTTAGCAGGAGGTCGAAACTTGGCACCGTATAAGGAGTGTGCTATGGTCGACGCTCCACTGTTGTGAAAACTGTATGCGCGCGTGTTCCCGTTTTGTCCCGAACGCCTTTTAACATCTCCAGCACTAGTATACTGAACGAGCATTTATTTGAAGTTGGGTACTGCCAACAAAAGCATGCAACACAACCAGCATCCTACAACCAGTTCTGTGCACAGCATGAGTACGAATGAGATTTAAGAAAAAAATGTTATTGCGTCTATTCCATCTTTTCAAAGCTTTCTTTTTTTTTTCAACGATAATCAGCGCTTTTAGAGTTTACGCCGTACAACTATCCGAAAAACACGGATTTTCAAAAACGAAAATAAATGCCGAAAAACATCCACCGATTTTTCCCGGAAATAGGCACGGGAAAGTCCACGGCTTAACTATACCCAATGCATTGGCATTGAAATTCCCTCAGGTATCCTGTGGATGTTTAGGACGCCCGCAGGACGTCCGAGCTAGCTTCAGTGCTTATTGGCTAGCGGCGTGCTTGCGGCATTGTGTGGTTTTTACTGCGAAATCACTACGGCACACCCCAAACATGCCACCCCAAGCAAGAATCTTGTCCTGTGCGTAGGAGGGCGTCGCCCCGCCTATGTAACGTGACCTTGTGGCGTCATCACAACCTGCCCACCGCATTGTGAGCAGACTGACCACCGTGGCAGGTGGAAGCTAATTTTTAATCGCGAGAGGTTGCTCGGGAAGAGCAACATGGGTCGCAACATGCACGATCCCGACCGGTGGCTGTGATAGAAACAGCCACGTGCCAGTGCAGAGGCGCATCTCTCAACCGCTGACTCTCTCTCTCAAAAACGACTGTCTCTCAAAGACGACTGACGTTGTGTTGCCATGAACCCTATGCCATTCAGGGCCATTGTTAGCGAGAAGGGTTCATGGCAACACAACGTCAGTCGTTTTTTGCTCAGCAAGCTTAAGCACATTCCTGTTGATGACCCCTTTCTGATAAAGAAGTCACAAGAAGTTGCCGATTTCGTGCAGAATAACGATCGGATGGATTTAGCCCTTTCCATTGACACCCAAGACTTGTTCTATTCTGTTCCACATGCTGAGCTGTTAGCTTCGGTCAGAGAAAGCATTGAAGGCCCGGGGGCTGTGGCTTTTCAGAACTCAGCTGGTATCTCGGTAGACAATTTTTTAAAATTACTAGAATACTACCTGCAGGTAACTTTTATCTCTCATGACAACCAGTTTTTTCTGCAGCGTAAGGACATTTGTATCGGCTCATGTGTAGCTCCCATTTTATGTGACATAGTTTTATCTTCAATTGACCGCCTTCTTGCACGGACTTTTCAAGAGGGGCCAGTTTTTAAAGTTTTTAGATATGTTGATGACTTTTTAATTATTTTAAGGTCAGGGAACTTTACATCCCTTGACCATATTGTTTCACTGGTTTTATCTACTTTTAATCAACTGGGGAAAGGTTTAGTATTTACCCATAAACTACCTGAAAGTCAGACTTTGCGTTTTTTAGACCTTAAGCTCATATTCTGCCGAGGCCATACCTGCTGGATGTACTCCCCCCGAGCCAACAAAGAGTTGCTCAGCTATGATTCCGCTCATTCCAAGGTGGTAAAGCGAGCTATGGCGTCGCTTTGCCTGGAATCTGCGCTTCAAAAATCCTGCCCACATAAAATGCTACAGAGTTTGAATGATCAGGTTTCGCGACTTTCAGCAGCAGGCTTCCCTGGCCTTGTCATTTCAGCTGTTGCTGAAACCCTCCTGCAGAAGCATAAAGGCGCCCAGAAAAGACATGAAACCCCTCCTTCTAAGCCGGTGGTGGTCCCTTATGTACACCAACTCTCCCACAACCTCAAAAAAGTGGCTGGCAGGCACCACGTGCCCTTGGTGTTCTCAGCGCCAAACAAGCTGTCCAAGCTATGCCCTCGCATCACTGGTTGTGCCGGCAGGGGCTGCAACAAAAAACATGGGATCGCCTACGCCAAATGTGCAATAGGTGTGGTGTACTGCATCCCCCTCTCATGTGGGGCTTCATACGTTGGCCAAACTGGCCGCTGTGTTAATGACCGGCTACGGGAGCATGCCAAAAACAGAAAATAACGAGACGAATGTGAATCTTGTGCGGCACTTTGCTTCGTGTAAATGTAGGGCGGGATTAGAGAAGACCACGATTCTTGGCAAGAGCGGCAATGATAAGGCAAGGTTCGTTTTAGAAGCCTATTATATTAGAAAGCTGTCCGAACGTTGTGTCAGTGACACGTCGGTACACATATACTCAGCTGAATGTGCTTTTTTAGATTCGTTTTTTGATTAACTCGTTTGCTTGACGGATGTGCATTATCTGTACCTCTCTACGCGCATGCTCTCCATTCACTTCCTATATATCCCCTGTACTTCAGCATGAATAAACAGTTGGTAGTTAGCGCTCGTGAACGTCTCTGTGTCTCTTTCTTAGTCCCCTGTTTGTTTTTTGCGCTGAATTCTATTTAATAAATAACTAAGTAAACAGGCGTCTGTTAGAAAACATGAACCTTGCCAACTATTTAAAAAACATAAAATAACATGGTCAACTTTTCACTTTTACTGTTAGGCGACTCCATGGTTACAGATATTAATTTGGGCTTAAAAAAAGAAATAAGAAAAAAGTGCCCTGCCCGCACCGTCATACTCCATGGTTACAGTTAGAGGATTGTAGAGTCATCGCCGCGGTGGCTCAGTGGTTACGGCGCTCGGCCGCTGGCCCGAAAGACGTGGGGTCGATCCCGGCCCCGGCGGCTGAATTTCGATGGAGGCGAAATTCTAGAGGCCCGTGTACTGTGCGATGTCATTGCGCCTTAAAGAACTCCAGGCGGTCGAAATTTCCGGAGCCCTTCACTACGGCGTCCCTCATAGCCTGAGTCGTTTTGGGACGTTAAACCCCAATAAATAAATATCAGTTTTTACAATTTCGAAAGCACTTTTATGCTCGATGCTGTGGCGCAGCGAATTCTGGCCATCTCTGAGGGTCAAATCGAAACCGCGAGACTGCAGCACTGCGGTGCGCACGTAGCCACATGCGCCATAACATTCGTCCCTAACGTGACATCCGCTATCCCAGTGCAGTCCACGTGGGATAGACAAGGTCACGTGATACGTGCGCTGCTGAAGGACATTTGCAGGTCATGGGTGTGGCTGAGCCCGTTTTTCCTTTTACTCTCCGGAATGGCCACAATAAGCTGTCCCACAGTGCCGAGCACAGTCGCATTTTCTAGATTCTTAAAACTGATGGTTATTACTGACGGCCAGCGACAAATATGTAATTACCACGTGGCGCGCGCCTGATACAGTGAATGAGTTCAAATGTTAAGTGTCAGTTTATACGACTAGCTGATTATTTAAAACGATTCACTTAAAGCAATATCGACACCCAATTTTTTAGGAGATGTTTTCTTGTCTACAGTGATGCGCAAGACATCAATACGCATGAACCACCATGTGATATTCACCTAAGACCGCTAAATAATTTAAAATAATATTAACGCGAAAGCATTACTAGGCTGTGTCGGCGGCTTTCTGTCATCAAAACCGTATCCGCAGCGATATCGTCTCAAAGGTGGTTATAATCGAAGGAGGATGATGTGAGGACGCGGCGCAAAAATTTTGATGCCGATCGGATCATTAGTTAATTAGAGCTAAAAAGTGACCAAAAGTGGGCGTGGTCGGGCCGGGAGGGGCGCGAAATTTGAATAGCTGGAAGTGCGGTACCACGTGACACATCGTGTGATGTACCACGTGATTGGCCCACGTGACCGAAAAGGTAGGCGGAGCCAACGTGCGGCGCGAAATTCGAATGTCCGAAATGAATACCGAGCTGAAGTGATGGGGGCTTTGGAGTTAATCGAAATCTAACCAATAATAACAAATTATAGAAACACCACTAGTAAATGAAGTTGAATTAAGGTGAATTAATTATAAATTAATGCGGATTAATGTGGGTATAATGGGACTGAATAATACATTGGAATTAAAGGGTAATTAGAGTAAATCAATTGTGATTTGTGAATTAAAAATTAATTCAGATTTAACTGAATTAAGAGTGAATTAAATGAATTCATTGTGGGTTAATTGTGTCAAAACTGCGAATTAAGTCAATTAAGTGTGAAATAAATGAATTGTGAATTAAATGCGAATTAATTATACAGTAAGGTGCATTAACTGTTGTTTAAGGTGAATTATGTGATTCGATTGTCAGACGCGACGTCACAATCAACAGAGAGGCAGAGGAGCAATTAGAGGCGGCGAGGAGGCGTCAGTGCTTTCGCATTACTCCAATGCGATTTTCCGCAATGCCTTCTAACGTTTTTTTTTTTTCCTCTCATGCTGTTTCGGTTTCAATATCCGAGCGCTGGCTGTGACGTCAAATAGTGGTTTTCATGTCACGTGAGGCATAGAAAAACTTCGATATAATCGCTGCTTCACCGTTTTAATTCACTACAGTGCTGAAGACAGTCGGAAACAACGATTATATTGCAATGTTTGCATGCCTCGCGTGACATAAAACCACTCTTTGACATGCAGTCCTCATTCAGCTGTTGTAACCGAAACAGCACGAGAAAGAAATTAGTTTATAAATGAATCCATGTGGTTGGTTGGTTTATGGGGTTTAACGTCCCAAAGCGACTCAGGCTATGAGAGACGCCGTAGTGGAGGGCTCCGGAAATTTCGACCACCTGGGGTTCTTTAACGTGCACTAACATCGCACAGCGCACGGGCCTCCAGAATTTCACCTCTATCGAAATTCGACCGCCGCGGCCGGGATCGAACCCACGTCTTTCGGGTCAGCAGCCGAGCAGCATAACCACTGAGCCACCGCGGCGTACATGTATAATAATGTCTTACGCATCATTACGAACAAGAAAACACGCACCCAAAAGTTAGGCGTTAATACTCATTTAAGAGAATATGCTGTAAGAGATATCGCTGTACCTCAAGAAGCCTATTTTTAAATATTTCTACAGCGTGCTTCACTGAAACACGACCGATCAGTCCAGCCGCTCAACCGGCCTCCTTCGAGCTTTTTTGTACATATCCAACTCATTCCTTTCCCAACAATGGAGCTAGGCCAATCATAAATCTTTCCGCCTTTCCACAGCTCGGATTAAAGAAACAACTAACAGTTGCACCTCTGAATAGCACATATAAAAGAAAAAACTGCGCCAGTTTCAGTGAACCCACACTCGTTTTTGGAGCTTCTGAGAATTATATACTATCGGGGACAAAAGTAACTGCATCACCTCCTCCAGGTTCTGAACCGTACCACACTAAAGAAGAGCACCTTTCTGTGAACTTTGCCGAATTACACCAGTGTACCCTACACTATACTCCCCGCAGTGCCCACACTGTGGAGATGTAGCTAACCTCTACCATACGGTGTGGGCATGCCAATAGACCCTTTAGAAAATTCAGTCTGGCAACTCGGCAGGCATCATCATCAGCTACTTTCGTCGGCGTCGTGCGCCATATTTTGGGCACCTTTGGCTGGAAGACGCGCAGCTATAGCGCTCTGCACGGCCTTTGCACTAGTTTCCAGCTTGTGGCATGTCTGGTTGCGTTTGTGAAAGCGATGGCGGAAAATTTGCAGTGGTCGAGGGACCTGACTGTCATCCCGGGCGGATTTTCGGAAAGGCTTTTGGACTCCTATCGTCCGGCCGCACCTCTCAGCGAAGCTACAAGCCGGTATCACTGCGATCCGTCGACAGTGCGCGTTGCCGTGTCACCCTGCAGGTCGAATCTACTGTCGATAAAGGAGGGCTAACAACACTTGGACCGGACTCGACTACGAGCAGGCGCACTGCAGGGCGAAATGCGTGTGGATCCGGATACGGGCGCTCGATCAGCGATCTAGGCCTAGCGACGACTAGGGCAGTCGGGGACCAGCGCGCAGTTCGTCGCCCGGCGTTGCCGCAGGCGGTGTCGTTGCCGAAAGCTCCACTCTAGCACAGGCATGCTGTCGTTGCTAGAATCTAGCAAGCATCCTTTCTGGTAGCATGGCTGTTTTGTATTTTCTTGTGCGAACGTGAAGTAAGCTGAGCCTGCCGGCCGGCCAGCCTTGATCCCCTGCCGGCGTCATAAAAACGAGCTAATGAGTGTTCTCGACGTAAATAATAAACCCTGTGATAGGGAAATGAGAAAATATATCATTTTTCTGGGTCATTGGTCAATACCGAGTTGCTGGTAAAAGTGACAACTGTGGTACGAGCGAATTTGTTGCGAGAACCGCCTCGAAGCTGCCGCTGGCCCGACGCTGGGGTCCGGCTCGACTGGCGCCCGCTAGCTCCGCTGCTGAAGGCGCCGTAGAAATTGACCATACTATTATTTTATTGTGAGATTATGCTGTTGACAGCAAAGCGGAGTGAAGAATAGGCCTTCAATTATAGCGCAGGCGACTTCCAAAGCGCCGGCCCCTGCCGTTTCGATGCGAAGCAGGCTATAGGCCTAGCGACGACCACGGCAGACAGGCAGCCGCAGAGCTCTTCGCCCGGAGCGCCCGCGAGCGGTGCCGTTGCCCAAAGCCCGCAACATCAGCTGGCATGCTTTGTCGCCGCTGGCAGTCTTTCTGATAACAAGGCGATGCCGTCTTTTCTTGCAATATTTGTACACCAAGCCAAGCAGCGCTCGGGCACTGCTGCGCTGCGGCGAAGTGCGACACCGGTTGTGGGCGGAGCTTGGGTAGAGCGAGCCAGCAGTGCTTGCCGCTGCGTGTGTCCCTGCTTGCTGTGGTGTGGCAGTTCGGAAGCGGCGCGACGGACGTGTTGCCGGACATGTGTCTCCTGCCTTAGCCAGAGTGCACAGGCCCTGACCGAACGAAAACACACAGCTGCTGCTGCTGCATTCCGCCTATGTCGCCGTCGTTTGCTGCATGTTCGCAACGGAGAGAACGACGGCGCTCCTCGCCGCGCCGCATCGTCGTGCTCTTTTTCGCGCACACGGAACTCTCTACGAATGGACGTGGATGCTTGAAAATCCAAAACAAGCGCGTTTGAGCTACGTTTTGATTTTGTGACGCGCCGAAACAGTCGCCAGCATCGGAATGCATGTCCTCGAGTGCGCCGAAGGTGGCACCTTTATTTTTTGTGCTCACTATACAGCGGAGCGGCTACACGGTAGAATGAACTTTTCGCTGCTCTTTCAATACTTATATCATTTATTTTAATGTGAAAACGAACAGGTCACGGACGAGACGAAAGAAGCATGCAGCTACTCCATGCGCTCCGTGCTCTGGTAACACAGCTTGTTTCCGTGCGCGTCTCTTCACCGCGCTGGCTGCAGAAAGGCACACAGCAGCATGCCGGCATCGCGACTATAGCTTGGTGCAGAGAGCCAATGTCAAGGAACATGGCTAGGACACAGAAACAATAAAATTGCGCTTGTTGTGGCTTCGCCGGGCGCGCGTACTTTTCAATCTGGCCCGAGCGCATACCGGCAGGCGTATGCCCAAGTAATGGCGGAGGCATCGCGGTTTGCGCACCACACACCAGATGGCGCTGAATTTTCGAAAGGGTCTATTTAGTCCCTTAGTTGACCCCATTCCCAACCCCTCGGAGGAGCAGTGGGAGGCTATTCTGCTCAGCGATGATCCTGACCGTCAGCACTGGCTGGTGGGGAGGGCCAGCGCAGCAGGAGCAGCCAATGGACTACCGGACTAGGCGGCCCACCCACATGTTCTGAGAATACTGAACAAATAAAGATGTTTTTAATCAATCAATGCCGCCGCGCCGCACTCTCTCGCACATCCTCCTCGCCCGTCTCTCTGGAAAATTGGTTTTTGAGGAAAGGAAATGGCGCAGTATCTGTCTCACATATCTCGGCGTACACATGAACCGCGCCGTAAGGGAAGGGAGGAAGGTGGAGTGAAAGAAGAAGGGAAGGAAGGGATGCCGTAGTGGAGGACTCCTGATTAATTTCGAGAGAGAGAGAAAAAAAAACTATTTGAAAAGGGATTCGGGGCACGCCCCAGGGTGCCCGCACGACCCCACTACACTCAAGTGTTTATGTTCCTAAGGTCCATAACACTGGCAGCCCGGCCGGTGGCGATGGTCTGCACGGCCGGATCCTCCAAGCGCAGCAGGCATGTGTCTTCTTTTCTGCTACGATTCATAGTTCTACGTCATGGACCTCCAAAAGTTATCATCAGTGACCGTGGTCGGCAGTTCACCGCTGACGTCGTGGAGCAACTTCTCCGTTCCTGCGCATCGCATTTTCGCCATTCCTCGCCTTACCATCCCCAGACGAATTCCCCCCTACTCTTCAACATAGCTATGATAGGCCTAGCTCGAAAACTAGAGAACATCGAAGGCATCAGGCATGCAATGTATGCTGACGATATAACAGTCTGGACAAACACGGGCTGTCTCGGAGAGAAAGAAGAAAGGCTACAACAAGCGGCCTCTTGTGTAGAGCAATACCTCGCAGAAAGAGGACTCGCATGCTCGACCGAGAAATCGGAACTGCTGAGAGTCTGGAGGCAAGCAAAACCGGACCGTCCCAACCAACGAGGACCTAAAACTCAACGTCTACCTAGACGGGACATCCATACCCGAAAAGACAACAAAAAGAATTTTAGGCATGTGGGTTCAATCCAACCAGCGCAGTACCCACACTTTTACCCTGCTCAAAGCAACAACACTACAAGTCTCACGCATGATCACCCGCATCACCAACAGGCGACATGGCATGCGTGAAGAGGACACACTCAAACTAGTCAGAAGCCTTGTAGTTAGTAGAATCACGTTCAGCCTACCCTACCAGTGCCTCAACAAAAACGAAATACAACAAGCAGATGCCCTGCTACGCAAAGCGTATAAGACAGCGCTCCGACTTCCGCGCAACACGTCAACAGAAAAACTCATGGCCCTGGGATTACAACACCTTTGAGGAGCTTCGAGAGGCGCAGCTTGAGTCGCAAAAACTCAGGCTGTTGCAGACGACTGGAAGAGCGCTCCTGCAGAGACTCGGATACCGCGAGCAGATGCGAGAAATGACGAGGACGGCAACGATCCCCGACGAGCTTCGCAAGACCCTCAAGGTAGCGCCAATACCAAAAAACATGGATCCCAACCTCCATCGAGGCAGAAGAGAAGCGAAGGCCGAATTCATCGAAAAAACATACGCTCCTCAAGCCACGACCGTGTATGCAGACGCGTCTTGGAGAGGAGGAGACGCCAAAATCGCTGTGGCGGCGGTGGTCGATTCGTCTTTACGCGAAATTCTCCGAGGCTGCACAGCTGCAGAGTCCGAGGAAGTAGCCGTTGCTCTAGCGGTGGCGGAGGGCTATAGAACCGGGCGGTCGCTAACAATACTCACCGACTCTCAAACAGCCTGCCGAAATTACATGAATGGCAGGATAGGTCGTCACGCGCTCCGTATACTCCTCGCAGCGAGCGACAGAATTAAAAACCAGGAAGAACAAAGCGACAAGATCCCACACAAAATTGTGTGGGTACCGGGGCACACGGGGGTGGCAGGGAACCAAGAGGCCGACAGGATAGCTCGAGGATACATTACTTGCCAAGCATCCTACGAGCCCGCGGAACTCGCGCCAGCACCCAGGGATTACTCGGCCATACTACAAAACTACAGAGGCGGAAGATTGCGATATCCCCCACCGCACAAATCGCTCAGCAGAGAGGAAGCTGTCACTTGGAGACAATTACAAACAGGCTCTTTCCCAAACCTACATATACTAAACAAAATGCACCCTACCATATACGCGGACAAATGTCCCTGGTGCGACGAAAAACCTACTCTCTATCACATCACATGGGCCTGCCAAAACATAGACGTGGTCCCCAAAATACAAAACCCGAGTGCGGAGCAGTGGGAGACTCTGCTGTCCAGCGACCGCTGTGAAGACCAAGAAGGTCTGGTACAGCGAGCTCAACGGGCGGCAGTGGCCAGCGGAGCCCTGAACTGAGGGCAACCGACCACCGATTAGAGGCGGACGACTTCGACAGAGAAGACTCCTGGGGGTAGAATCAAGGAGAAAACGTCTCTGAAGATGCCCCCAAACAGCAGGAAAAAGGACTAGAGTAAAATAAAGTTTTTCCTTCCTTCCTTCCTTCTCCCAGTCCTCCCAGGTCTTGAGGTTCTCTAGGTACCGCGGGGGAGGGTCCGCCGTGCAGAGGGAAAGGATGTGGAGGGAAGAAGCGAAGGGTTCTGAGCATAGTGCGCATGCCGGAGTGGGGAAGGAGGGATGATAGTGGGCTAGGGTAAGGGGTGAGGGGAGAGAGTGTGTCTGTAGTCTGCGCCAGAGTGTTGCTTGTTTGTTATCTAGGGAGGAGTGGGGCGGGGGTAGAGCTGGCGTGAGGCTCTGTAGGACTGCGTCAGCTCGCTGAATGTGTGCATGCGCTCCTTCGTGAATCCCCGATCAGAGGCCACCTGAGCCTGGTTTAAAGAACCTCGGGCTAAAAGGCTGGCGGCCTCGTTTCCGGGATTCCCGGAGTGCGCAGGCACCCATATATCAGTTCCACTTGGCGGGGTGGGGATGCATCGGGCGAGTCCAGTATGCCAAAAGCAGGGACATGGACTTGGACTCGAGCAAAATTTAGAATCGCAGTTTTCGAGTCACTTAAAATGTACCGGGCTACCGTGCGGGTGATAGCAAGTGCAATGGCGGCTTCCTCTGCAGCCTCTGGGGAGGTGTCTGGAGGGAGAGGTAGTGTGAGGAGGGCGGATAAAGAGGAGTCCGCTTCGACCAGTGGATCTTTAACGTGCACTGACATCGAGCAGCACACGGGCGCCTTTTGCGTTTCGCCTCCATCGAAACGTGGCCGCCGCGGTCGGGCTCGAACCCGGGTACTCCGGCTCAGCTAGTCGACGAGCGCCTTAAACACTGAGCCATCGCGGCTTGAAAATTTAAATTTGGTTTTGAGTAAAGGAAATGGCGCAGTAACATATATCTCGCGTATCCCGGTGGACAAGGAAGGGATAAAACAGGGAGTGAAAGAAGAAAGGAAGAAGGAAGTTTGGATTGCAGGGGTTTAACGTCCCAAAGCGACTCATGCTATGAGGGACGCTGTAGTGGAGGTCTCCGGAATAATTTCGACCACCTGGGGATCTTTAACGTGCACTGACATCGCACAGCGCACGGACGCCTTTTAGAGAGTTAGCTCTAAAACTGGTCGCGTTTCGAGCCCCTGAGTTAGGCCGATTCCACGGGTAGAATCCAAGATGGCGGCCTCAATAGCAACGACATTGTATTAGAGCGTTAAGCTCTGCTTCTTGCGTTTCGGGTCTCAGCGCGTTATGCGTTATAACGCAAATCGTAACCCACTGGTTTCCATGGTAACACAGGTGGCTACATAATGGAGTAAAATAATAAACAGCCGGTAGCATATGATGCCCGATCACCACAACTCGAAACTGAACTATGATTGATTGGCATCTAAAATTATGGCTCCATTGAAATTCGACAGCCGTGACCAGGACTGAACCCGCGTCTTTCAAGTCAGCAGCCAAGTGCCATAACCACTGAGCCACCGCGGCGGCTAAGATCTTTATACTGCTCAACCCAATTCACGATGGAATTGCCCCTAGTACCGATGAAGCAACAGGCGATATGACAATTAGCTCAGCACGCTGAGTTAAAGTGCCTAAGAACAGAGTAAATGACACGCGACATCTTTCTACTGCTCAACCTAATTCATGATGGCATTGCAGCTTGCACCGATGAGGCAACATGTAATACAAGAATTAGTTCAGCATGCTGAGTTGAAGTACCTAAGAACAGAGCAAATGACATCTTTTTACTGCTCAACCTAACTCATGATGGCATTGTAGCTTGCACTGACGAGGCAACATGCAATACAAGAATTAGCTCAATATGCTGAGTTGAAGTGCCTCAGAACAGAGTGAATGATATGTGAAATCTTTCCACTGCTCAACCCGACTCATGATGACATTGCACCAATGAGGCAATAAGCGATACAAGAATCGGCTCAGCATGCCGAGTTGGCAGTGCGTAGCACATAATAAATGACATGCCTCATCTTTCTACCACTCAACCTAATTCATGATGGCACACAGCTTGCACTGACGACTCAACATGCAATACAAGAATTAGCTCAGCGTCCCATTTCATTTCACTGCATGCTAAGTTGATGTGCCTAAGCACAGAGTAAATGACATGTAAAATCTTCCTACTGCTCAACTTAATCATGATGGCACTGCACCAATGAGGCAACATGCAATACAAGAATTGGCTCAGCATGCTGAGCTTGCACTGCCTATCGAATGAGTGAATGACGCTTGACATCTTTCCACCGCTGCATTTTTCTTTTTATTTCCAGACCCAGTAAAAACAGTGTGCATCAAGGGGCCTGCTAGTGTATAAACAACACACACACACAAACACAGACAGTCTGGCATGGACGGATTCAAAATACTGGGTCTCTCACAGTTACCACAGCTGCTCAATGACATGCCCCGACTGGAACTGTGCCATTTGTTGGTTCCAGTCGAAAAGCACAAATTAGTCATATTTGTCATCTTGTCATACAACCTCATGGTTAGGAGCTATTAGTTTGCTGTACGTGCAACAACAGTGCAATACCTGTCACAGTGGTTCACAGTACTCAGACTTTGCTGTTTCTACTGTATTCAACACAGGCTGCTTGTTCTTTCAGACCACTCGAGCCCAGTGGGTACTTGCTGCAAAAATTACTCCAAGGTTCCTTGTAAAATTGCAGCACAGTGAATACAAGTCAGCAGTTTCTGAGATGTTTCTTTCACATGCAGTGACAAAGAAGTTCTGCTTAGGCACAACATAAAAGTGTATTACAAGAATTAACAAATAACAAAACAATATTGGTTCCATTGATTCTAGGGAGATAACAAGTGGAATGCTCGAAGGTTTAAGGTCTGTGATGCCCTTCTCACTAGTGGGTACACTGCGCTGAACAGAAAAAGCAAGGGAATGCCAGCTGCGTACATGCACAGCAATCAGCAGTGAAAGGCTAAAAATCTGAACCACTGTGGAATACTGATGCACCCATAATTGAACTTTAAAAGCACACTTTCATAGGGCATTGCTCTGGGTGCACCCTTTGCACAGAAATTTTTTGCTCTTCAGTCACACCATAATGCACTTCTGATGGACCACAGCTGGCTTGAGTAAAACTTGAACAAGCAGCAAAAAAAGAAAACATGCCACAGCTCCAAATAATGCACACTGTGTGGAGAATGCATCGAGTTTTGTGAAAATACACATGATGACAATTAGTAAACCAGGACACACACCTTGTCAGCTTTTCTCGGCCCGCTGTTCTTTTAGGACAGCCACGTTTCAGTTTTTCATTACAGGCAACAAAATGAAAAACTTCAAAGCAAAGTTCAACTGTGTGCATGAGTGTGCATGCAAATGGTAGGTGCATCACAGCTGGAAACAAAAGTTTCCAGCTGAAACAAAAGTTCGAAAAACTGAACACGATGTGGTCTCCAGCAGCTTGGCCTCCAGTGCCTGTCTACAGTTGTGAAATGTACAGTGTACAGGGCCCCCAATACATCAGACCAGCAAACTCTATGTTACCTGGTTGTTATGCCACTGATGAATTCTAGGCAAGTTCACTGATGTCTTTCAAGCTAAAATGATATGCACGTCTCTCCATGCCAACTGTGAAGGCCAAGTTGTAACAGGGCAGAAGCAGTTGGACCACATTACAAAATGCTCTAGGGAGGATAAGAATGCTGCATCAAGATTTTCATTGATTATGCATGCCACCTGAGTTCTAGTAGCCTAACCACTATAATGGAAAGGAGCAGGCATGTGTGAATGCAACCTCTGAGGCACATCACTTAATGCAACCGGTGAACACCTGCCTTACTACAATTAACATGGCTTCCGTTACAAGAAAAATAAACATGCATAAGATGCACTATGTACAATTAGGGTGCTGTCACAGTCTCAAAACTGATAGGCAACAGTGCAGGAAAGGAGGCAGTCAGTTTGAGCAAATTTTGTCACCTCTCTCAATGAGGGCAGACCCTTGACTGCACAGTCTCCTCCATTTGGCAGTGATCTTCACGGCATGAAGTGTACATTTGACACCACCGGTATCCAGCTCCGCTAGGAGCAGGCCTAGCAACTAATTCACCATAAGCTAGCAAGAAGAAAGGTAAAACTGTGTCCTCCCTACAAGCATGTCAAAACTATGCTGAATTCTGTGTCTTATTGCTAAAAGCAAGAATGAAAGATATGCACACCCACTGAACAGTCACACTCATACCTTGGCTATACGAAGCCATGAAAACAAATGCACTGGGACATAATGGAGTACTGTTGCGGGCGCACCTGTCCCAAGCGAAGGCCCGGAAGGCGGCATATATAATGTGCAAAGGGGAAAAATAAAGAAGTGCTAAGCATTCTATTTGTGATATGCACAACACACTTATCTCACCAAGAGAACAATGCAGCTGCCAGCATTATCGCAGTGTTGACGTTGGAATTCATGAACATATCCGTTTTTCATCGACAAAATGACAGATCCTTTTCCTCCAGCGCTGTAAGGTGAATCACGATGCAAAGCTGTTGCCGAGCCTGACACCCAAACATAACGCTGCCATAGAGGAATCACATTCTAGTAATTTAGTCGCACTCGAGAACTGCCCCGGTCTGCGACTGAAGCCTGCACTCAATCTATGCCTTTCACCGTGGTGGTCATAGCAACCTCAATATCACAGAGCTCTGAGATTCGCATTAATATTTCAATAAATGCAGGAAGTAAAAAGAAAGCTCAGATCTTAAAAGTTAAATAAATATTAGAACGAAGTTCTAATTCATTAAAATACAGCTGTAAAAACCATCCTCACAGTTCACTCTAAGTGCTGCAGTCAATTCAAAAAGCATAATGGATGTCAAGCCACAGAATCTGTAGGAAGTACCGTATAAACGCATGTATGGGCTGCACCCGTGTATGGGCCGCACTCGTGTATGGGCCGCACCCTATTTTCCCGAAGGAAATATGAAAAAAGAAACATCCGAGCCGCACTCAAACTTTCCACGACCCAAGAAATGCACACACCATGGCCTCCTAAATCAGCTCCGGCTGCGAGCAACGGCGCACTTGATCACGGAGGCCACACACGTGCACAGGAGCTTCCAGGTGCCGCCCATGGAAGGCACCCGAGGCCGCATCTCATCATCATCAATCATCATCATCAACAACTTTTTAGCCCACTGTGAGCCTCCGTTATTCATATTGGCATCAGTATCACCAGCTCCAGCTTCTGTTGTGGCTGTCAAAGGCATGGGAGTTGTGGTAGCGGTTAGTTCATCATGGTTGAGGCTTTCGTGTGCTGCCGCCAAGCGTTGCAACTTTAGCACGATGGGCAAGCACCTTTAAGGGACTATGCAATAAATTAATTGAGATTATGTAAAGCAGACGGGAGATAGGCATTCCATCACTCGTCACCCCAGTGCAAGAATTTTTGAACTACCGTATAAACCGGAATATAATTCGAGATTTTTTCTTAAAAATAGCAAGCTAAAGCCACCCCTCGTCTTATATAGCGGCCTTTAGCAGAACGTGAGTCGCAGTCTGGCAACACGCGGCGTAGCTGCTCGCGAATGGATAGCCGAAGCCGTATTGACATCAAACGTCTTCGCTTGCATTTCCTTTCTCCTTCGCTGGCCGTTAGTTTTCGCGTGCGGTGTTTTGTTCGCCCTCGTGTGAAATTACGTTTCAACAATGAATAGCGGCACGCGGAGGCAGTATACGGCGGCATTCAAGAAAAAAGTCATCGAGTTCGCTGAAGCGAACGGCAACATGGCCGCTCAGCGCATGTTCCGCGTCTCGGAAAAGAGCGTGCGCTATTGGTGAGGGCAAAAGGATAAGTTGCTCGCGTGCAAGCCCAGCAAAATGTCCTTTCGTGGGCGTAGTGCAGTGCACCCACAACTGGAGGACACACTTGCGGATTTTGTGCGGCATCATCGTGCGCGCTCACTACCCGTGACGGCGCATCTGATTCAGTGCAAAGCCCTGGAGCTTGCGCGTGAAGCCGGACTAAGCCGAGAAGAATTTAGCGCACCGAAGGCATGGGTGCGCCGTTTCATGAAGCGCAAGGGATTTTCCCTCCGTTGGCGCACATCGATCTACCAAAAGCTGCCGGAGGAGTACGCTGATAAGCTCGTCAGCTTCCAGCGGTTCGTGATTCGGCTTCGAGAGGAGCATAACTACATGCTGGGGCAAATTGGAAACGCTGACGAGACCCCTGTGTGGTTTGACATGCCTTCGTCTACCACCGTCAGCGAACGCAGCGCCAAAGAGGTGAAGCTGCTGTCGACAGGCAGTGAGCACTCGCGCTTCACTGTCATGCTCGCGTGTACAGCTGATGGCAGAAAGCTGCCACCTTTTGTAATTTTTAAAAGAAAAACGATACCGAAGGAAGCCTTCCCTTCAGGTGTCATCGTGCGAGTAAATGAGAAGGGCTACATGGATGAGGCTATGATGACTGAGTGGATCCGCGTGGTATGGAATCGCCGGCCTGGTGCACTGCTGCGCCCTCAGAGCATGCTGGTGTTGGACGCATTTCGTGGCCACCTTACGAAAGCCGTGTAGCGTGCCCTAAGCGAGGCTAGGACGGACCTCGTCGTCATTCCTGGTGGAATGACGTCCACCCTTCAGCCACTCGATGTCGTATTGAACAAGCCCTTTAAGGACAGAGTGCGGCATGAGTACAACGAGTGGATGTCCGGGGACAACCCAAAGACGCCGACGGGCCGCCTCCAAAGGCCTCCGCTTGCGACCGTCTGCAGCTGGGTGCTGTCGGCCTGGCGTTCTTTGCCAGATGCCATGGTCGAGAACGCATTTAAAAAGTGCTGCATAAGCAACATGCTTGATGGCAAGGAGGACGACGCACTTTGGGAGGCGGCGAGCGACAAAGGATCGTCTTCTGACGACGCTGATGACAGCTCGGAGTGAGGTCGCCGCTCCGGTGCTCCACGGACGCAGCCGACACCGCAAATAAATGCATTTCGGCAATATTTGCTTCTTTTCATTTTTTTCAATTATTTTCACTTCAAGTTAAGGGGGTCGACCTATATTCCCACTCGACCTATATGCGGTTTATACGGTAGCATCAATAACAACGAAGATATGGACAATAAAAAATTACACCGTGAGTGACGACTGAATGCAGAACAAATGCCACTCGTTCCCTGATTGGTGTGTTTTTACTTAAAAGAAAAAAATTTCACACATCATGTGTATGGGCCGCACCCCAAAAATTGGCCCTCAAATCTGAGAAAGAAAGTGCAGCCATTACACGCGTTTATACCATATACTAGTATTAAGTGTTAATTTAGTGCCAGATGTAACACAAATACTGCGCCAAAGACTACAGATCATACAGACGAATATACACATCTTCACAGTGCCAGTGCTTAGCACTGCAGTGGAATGTCTAAGGCATCGTGAACCTTTTTCTGACACAAGTGTAAACAACATAGGACAATGGATCATGGCTCTAAAAAGCTCAGCAAGAATGTTTATAAGTGTTTCACTCGGAATGTCATTCAGCTAAAGAAAAAAAAAGATAAAAGGACTTTCCCCAAAAGTACAGCTTCATGTAAAAGTTAAGCCTCCTGAGGAATTTGCCAAGGCAGTACTGGGAAAAAACTCGCAGCGTCCGACGTCAAGATGTACAAAAAAAGAGCTCTAGCATAAACTCCGCATTCATCAGCACTTTGTGGCTATGGCCCTCTTGTACTCACATTCACTCAACATGTACGCAAACACACCAAAGTAACTGGGTCTCAAAGTGCACACTACACATCACTCACACATGAGAACCATGTTTTTATATAACACCTGCACAGCATGTTAAAAAGAATGACTTCTCACAATTCCCTACCAGGGTTTCACCCAAAAGTAGGTCGCAAACAAGCTGCCAACAATTCTAACATTGCAGTTAAAGGCATGCCCCTGATGTTTAACAGTGCCTGAATGACTCAACATAGCTAGGCGGAACCTGCAAGTGTCCAACAAGAAAAAGAACTGCAGTTTTCATCAGGACATCTATTGAAGTTCTGGTGCGCACTGTACTATTCTGTGCACCACAGAAACGTCACCAAAAGGAGAGTCTACACAACCTTTGGGCCATTACCTTCCAAAAACAGTTTGAAAGGGAATGTCAGCATTCCCAAATAACAGTACGCGCATGACACGGCGGAAATCTGCCGCAGGCTGGTATCAACCATCAGTGGCGCTTTCCTGACGCGTGTATATACCGAGGATTCAGAGGTACTCGAGCCTTTCATCTCCACCGGAAAGCAGCTGCTGTGGTCGGGAGTTGAACTCATGACCTTGCGGGCAGAGAAGCCTTGGCTTTGCACGCGGGAAACAGTCCCGGGAATGTGAGAAAAGAGGCAGTTCCCTGTCAGATTGCAAGATGCCCTCACCGGGCACTGTTGTTGTCTGGTAGTGGAAGTGGTGACACAGACATACCGAACACTGGCGCGTCATATGAACCATTCACGCTTCTTGGCGACATCATGGCCTCTGACCCCATGCACCACAGCAGTGTCAGCATCGGGCGCATCCTTGGCACCGGTGTCTTCGTAGGTGAGGTACTCGCCCTTGTGGCGCGACACATAACGGCCCAAGATGATGGCCATCAGCACAATGGCTGCTAGGATCACGGCCAGCACACCTGCAAAAGAGTGACCAAAAGAGACCATTATATCCCTCATGCCAGCTTCACAATGACTCATAACAGTAACAAATGTAAGTTGCAATGGCTGATCGGAATGACCACATTTTTGTGGAGATGGGCAAATTAATGTGTGACAAACAATAAAAAAACAATGCGCCCGACAATCCTAGGCACTCCCCAAGCTGTTCTGGCCAACATTTCCTAGATAAGCATCATGATAATACATCTGATTGTGACTTCACAAGCTCACAAGACGGTTTGTACGAATTCAGGGTGCTTCCTTTCGGCCTATGCTCAGCTCCGGCAATTTTCCAACGGATGATGGACACTGTGCTTTCTGCCCACAAATGGCAGTCCTGCCTCGTGTACCTGGATGATGTTGTCATCTTCTCCGACACTTTCGAAGAACACCTCAGCCGCTTACGCGATGTTTTCGAAGCTATCCGTTCAGCCAGTCTCTCCCTTAAGCCAGAAAAATGTCACTTTGCTTTCCAGGAGCTGAAGTTTTTGGGCCACATTGTAAGCGCCAAGGGCGTTAGCCCAGACCCCAACAAGACTGCCGCCGTCGCTGCTTTTCCCATTCCTGCTGACAAGCGAAGTGTGCGCTGTTTTCTGGGTCTCTGCGCCTATTATCGGCGTTTTGTGAAGAACTTCTCCCGAATCGTTGAGCCCCTTACCCGCCTCACCAAAGATAATGAACCGTTCTTCTGGGGTCGGGAGCAGCAACATGCCTTCGAAGAGCTACGCACGCGTCTTCAAAGCTCTACGAAATTGTACATATCAGCATACAATGGTATTAATGTATCTAGTCAGAAAGACCACCAACTACTGAGATAAGCAGTAACATTGTCAGATGCAGAAATCAAGATAAATGCAATGCTCCGCATTCTCTACTGTAGCACATGTCCTTTTGAATTATGTCATCGTGCACCTGCTGAATCTCCACCATGGAATCAACATGAAAGTGGTATTAATGCCATGCAGTGTATCTGCTGCTTTTGTGGCGATTTGAGCTAAGACACACATCCACTATACTGTTTGATGGGAACAATAAAGGAACATGAAATGATGGTTCCATGTAATAAATAAAAAAGGAATAGTGAGGCAAAGGTGCAAACAGCATTTCGTTCCTGACGGTACATTGAGAAGTAGAGCTCATTGAAAAGTTCAGCCTCTCATCCATCTCATTTTCATGAGACATTAAAAGCAGACAGATGTGCATGCCAAAGCACTGCTCTGCAGCTGAAAAGCTCTGACCACAGTCTTCCAGGGATTCCAAGATATCCTTTTTATAAAACTCTCTTCACTCTCTGGTCACCTGTTCTTGAGTGACCAATGACAAAATGAACCACCTTTTGCCCATTAACAGCCTTTTTTTTTTTTTTTTCAATGTGTGCATTCCACAAGCATCATTGTGCTTGTTTAAGGGGGGAAGAGGGTCTTGGAAATAAATTTTTATTAATGAAGTCACAACCATGAAATCTTGAGGGAACATGTATTTTTGCATGCGGATTCTGAATATATAATTTAATTTTATGTACAACAAGTCTTTGTGCACTTATGCAATATGTTAGATAACTTTTGCCAAGTGTCCGAAAGAAATTCTACTGCAGGGAACTTGTTAGGTTGCATGCCATTGGTTTCTCTTGACATCAAGCTATGCAATAAGGGTAAAATTATCATCCTGCCTGTTATAGAAGGTGAATTATAGAATTTTAATATTATCAGTTTCTTCCCATCTGTGAAGAGGCAAATTCAAAACTCTGTAACTCAACTTCTATGATAGGCAGGATAATAATTTTGCCCTTATTGCATAGTTTGATGTCAAGACAAGCCAATGGCATGCGTCCTAGCAAGTTTCCTGCTGCAAAATTTATTGAAAGCTCTTAGCAAAAGTTAAATAACATATTATATTAGTGCACAAGGACTTTTTACATAAAATTAAATTACATATTTGGAATAAGCACGCAAAAATATATGCTTCTTGAGGATTCCATTATTGTGACTTCATTAACAACATTTTTTTTTCTAAGACCAGCTTCCCCCCTTAACTGACATGTGGCAATTAGTACCTCTAGTCATTTCAACCACTTGGAAAAGCACGACAAGCTTTGTGGGGGAACCTTACGGAAGCATGGTACAGTAGAACAACTCACCCCCCAATATGGCGGAGTCGACGTACGTCGAGACTGGCCACGGCTCTCGGTAGACACCCGGTGGCAGCGTAGGTGGTGGACGAGTCTCATCCTCTGGGGGTGCGTACGTGACCGGCTCGATGCCGCACGTGTCTTCGCGCACAGCCCCCTCGGGGTAGGCGTGCACGTTGCTGCGCCGGCTCTCCTGGAAGTAGCGTCTCAGCGGCATGTGGTCGTCAAACTGCACCCGTGAGATGCAGCCCACGAAGCCTTCACCCGTGCCCATGGACTCTGCAGGGACAAACCAACGGCAGTGAGACAGGAGAATGAGGATGCAAAGGACTGCCTCCTGGAAGCGTGCACTCTGCATGTGTGCCCAGCCATTCCATGCACACGGTGGATAACACTGTGAGTGCAAATATTTCTGCGCTAATACGCCTGCGCGCTGCGAACTACTCCTCGCAAGCAAATACACACCACACGAGCACAGCGCAAAAGTGCCCGTCCGCCGGCCGTGCTGGCCTTCTCAGGGCAGGACAATCGTGATGGCTGCGATGCTATTTTCCAATGATTTACAGTCGAACCTAGTTATAACAAAACCTAATATTAAGAATTACTGGCTATATCGAACTGTTTTCCAAATTTTTTTACCTATTCACTATAACGAGGTTTCAGGTACATCAATCTCCATCCCCTGTTCTCTCTCGCCGTAACATCCCCTCTTTTATTTCCTCCTCCCTCTCCACTCAATGTCCTTTTAATTTATGCTGACTGCAGCTCAGATGCTTCTAGTTATGATTGCAATCACCGCAGCCCACTAAGAATCTTTTCCCTCCTTTGGTATTATATTTCTGAAAATAAACCACTACTAATAATAATTATACCCCTGTCACATGGGCGCATTCAGTGTCACTTTCAATGAATGACATTCGCTGTGTCATTCACGCAGTGGTACCCGATGAGCTTTAGTGACACTCGCTGCAGAATGCACCTGCCCTGTAGTGAGCTTGGCGAACTCACTCCACTTGGTCTGGCAAGCTGAGTGTGTAGCCTTAGAAGCAGCGCTGCGACATAAACAAAATCTGTTTCGATAATTAAAAGGTCCTAAAATCTCCATCTTATTTTCTTGACAGTGCTTTTAATGATGACTTGTTTTAAGTCATCAGCAACTAAAAAAATGTATACACTTGAATAAGCTACTCTCGCCCTGCCAAGTGACGACCTCCTTTCGCAACAGGCCTAACAAGTTCGCAGGGTTCGTGTGTGCGATTGTGGAGAGCCAATTCACAAGTTTTGGCACATGCAAAAGTGTAGTTTTGACAACAGTGACCTGAAATCAACTATCGCTTACATCACAGGACGTGCATACAATGAGTGGGAAATGCCAGTGGGACCCAGAGCGCCGTCACTCGTGGACAACAAATAAGTCCGTTTCAATTAATGCGAATGGTCACCAAACATACTTTGAATAAAGTGATTTAAAATTAAGTATTTGTCACATCAGAGAGAGCAGAGACAATTAGTGGGAAGCGCCGGTCCTACTTGATGTTTCCCAGGCGCACAATTACATCAACACTTCCTACTTAGTTGTCGAGCTACGTAAACAAGCAAGGTACAAAACTGGCACAAAAATGTGATTATTTAATATAACTAAGTCACAGCTTGCGCTGCTGCTTGCGACCACTAGCTGTTTGTACACAGCGATGTAACCAAGAGTACTGAAGTGCAGTTGTACTCATCGGTGCATTTCCGGGGAAATTTCACGCTTATGCGGTAAATGCTCAGTGGTACTCATTTAGCAAGTACACGAAATACTGTAGAAACTCTAGTAAAGGCCACACTTTTTTTAATTCAATTTCAGGTGTGAACTATGAAGGTGCAGCTCATACACGAATTAAAAAAAATAAACAGATAACCGTATTCTTTTTCTCAATTATCTAGTCCAAAACAGGGGTGCGGCCCATATACCGGTGCGTCCCTTACACGAGATGACGATATTTGCTAAAGAAACATCAGAAGAAAGCGAGCAACACCAATGAAAAGCAGCATCCACAAAATGAAGCAGTCGTACGGCGCTCATGTGGGTAGAGCGCAGCTGGCCAGTGCCAGCTATGTTCACATTTCGAAGGCATTACAACGTCTCGAATATTTTCGCGGAGCTCGAATGTACCTCAGCCAAATATCATTCAAAAATTCGTGTAGCAGCAGCACAAGGCGGCAGTCAAGCCAAATGACATTCAATTGGAAAGCATTCAAAACGGCCATGTATCCGTGCAGCAGGGGTATTACTTGCATCGGATCATGATGCTTTTTGTAGTTGATAGCACGTGCTCAAATGTGGGAATAAAACTAAAAATTAACTTGGAGTAATTGGACTTGCAAAATAATTGTACTCTAAGTATTTATGCGAAAACGAATTAATTTCCACAAGGTGCTACAACATTCACCGCCACTGCCATCATTTCCAAATGGCACTTCTTTCTGCCACGTGACAGCGCGCACCGAAAGTGTCATTAATTCAAGGGAAGTGCACTTCGTGAATCACTGAACTTGCCCGTTTGACAGGGGTACTGCTTGGCATGAAAAGACTCTAGGCACAAGTATGGTTTGTGGTCACACTGTGTCAGGCCCTGTTTTGTGCTTGAAGTAATTACATTACAGTGAAGACGTAGCTGTGGACAGCCAATGTACACTGCTGCGAACTATTGCTCGAAGTTGGACATTAAAGGCCAACTAGCTGCAGCGATAACTAGCCACTGGGAAGTTATGGGAAGTGTAGCAGCATGTACAGACACACCTTCACCAGATTTCTGCACTGCATTTTTGTTTTCTTTTCCCCTCATAATGTAAGCATGCTTCCAGCTTATGCTATAAAACAGACAACTAAGCTTCTTCGCGCAGTTTTAGGTAAAAAGATTAGGCAATACACTGCTAGTTCCTGCACTATTTTCAGATATATTCTGCATATCAAGATGGCCAATTCAGCTCGCGTGAAAAGTTTTCCAAGTAAACTGTCGGCCTAAATGCTGGTTCCTGGAAGAAGGTCTCATGACATGCTGTACGCAACTAACAAAAAAAAGCACCAAGAGAGTGGAAGCTAAAATAAACCATGTGTAGTGTGCCAACTGTGACAGGTTCCGCTACCGCCATGCGCCGACACTGCGCTGCGCCTGACGACGACGAAGTTATGCGCCGACACTACGCTGCGCCTGACGACGACGAAGTTCCCCCGCTCTCTTGGTGCTGGCTACGCCCGTCTACGCTGCCAGACCCTGCACAGTGGTTCGGTCTCTTGAGGACGCCTAATAAACGCACCCCTACAATTGGTGGAGGTGCGGGGTTCGTCCTCTACCAACCTGGAACTCCGGAGCCGTACGCTGCCGCCTGTGTCAACCATGCCAAATGAGACTGCCCCAACACCGGCGGCCAGTTCAACCACCGTCATTTGTTCTGGCGTCATCCGGCAGCGTGACCCTGCCCTCTTCAGTGGCACTGCCGACCAAGATGTTGACGACTGGTTGTCATCGTATGAGCAAGTGAGCAGCTACAACAAATGGGATGACACTATCAAGCTGAGTAACGTCATCTTTTATCTCACGGACGTGGCGAACCTCTGGTTTCGAAACCATGAGGCGGACCTACCCACTTGGCCCGTATTTAAGAAGAGTTTTGCGGAAGTATTCGGCCGCCCTACGGTGCGCAAGCACCGTGCCGAACAGCGCTTACGGGACCGCGCTCAACACACCGACGAGACCTTCACAAGTTACATTGAGGACATCGTTGACCTCTGCAAACGTGTCAACGCCGCCATGCCAGAAGCGGACAAGATCCACCACATCCTCAAAGGCATCGCTGACGACGCATTTCAGATGCTCCTCGCGAAAAATCCTACCACCGTCAGTGAGGTTATTAAGCTTTGCCAGAGCTACGACGAGCTCCGCAAGCAGCGCGCTTCCACACGGCGTGCCGGTGTCTGCGACGAGGCCCTCTCTACACTGGCCCTGGGCGGTACTTCTCCTGAGGTCTCCCCTCTTCTCAACCAAATCAAAGCCTTCGTTCGTGAAGAGGTCGCTCGCCAGCTGTCCCTCGTATCACATTTTCAAGACCCCGCCCGCCAAGTTCCTGACTCGACCCCGTCTTTGGCTCCTACCATTCGCCGTGTCGTGCAAGACCAAGTCGCTGACCTGCTACCGTCAAGCCCTGTGCTCCCACCTGTGACAGCACCCCTGACGTACGCCCAAGCAGTGGCCAGGCCACGCCATACGCCGGCATCCGATTCCTACCAGGCCGCCCCTTCTTTCCGTCCGCCGCCGCCGTCTGAGCCCCCGTCTCAAGCTCCGTTCTCAAGAGTTCGCCCACATCCTACGAATCCCTGGCGTACTGCGGACAATCGACCCATCTGTTACGCCTGTGGTCGGCCCGGCCATGTCGCGCGGCTTTGCCGCCAGCGCCTTCCGCCTTCTCGACCTGATCTGCGCTCCTACCCGTATGATGCCGAACTATCCTCGCCGAGAAGTCCACCTGGTCCCCCCTTTGTTTCCCCTGATCGCCAAATTTACACCCCTCGCCGATCGCCTTCCCCTCGACGCCGTTCCCCTTCTCCGATGCTGCGACGTTCTAGCTCCGCACTTGAGGGAAACTAACAGCCGCAGTTCCGGGGGCAAGAACTGCGCTTGTTTCGAACTCCTCAAGTCCTCCGTGTCGTCCCGCTAATGTAATCGTAGTGTTCGTGGAAGGTGCCAAGGTTCTCGCCCTCGTCGACACGGGCGCTGCAGTATCTGTTATAAGTGAAGCTCTCTGCCGCCGACTCCGCAAAGTGACTACCCCACTTTCTGACTTTTCGCTTCGCACCGCCTCATCACAGCGCATTCATCCCTCAGCCGCATGTACGGCCCGTGTCCTCATTCAAGATGTTTTGTACACCATCGAGTTTATTGTGCTGTCTCACTGCTCACACGACATCATCCTGGGATGTGACTTCCTTTCGACCCATCGTGCCGTTATTGGCTGCGCTCGAGCTGAAATCGCCTTTTCTCCGCTGTGTGACGCTCCCTTTTGCGACGTACCTACGCAGTCTGCCAAACTTGTGGTCGCGACTGATACCGACATTCCTCCGTTTTCTGCTGTCCTCGTACCCCTCTCCTGTGCCGGCGTCACTCATTCAACTGTTTTCTTCACGCCTTCCGAAACCGCTTCCCGCCATCCCTGCCTCCTGCTTCCCTTTGCTGTTCTGACGATCGACCATGGACAAAGTGCAATTTACGTCTCGAACCCATCTTCGTGCCCGTCAGCAGTGCTCCAAGGTGAATGCCTCGGGCGTATTGAAGAACTTGATTCCTGCCTTCCCTACCCTATTCTCGATACCACCGCTTCCTTCAATGTCGATGTGCTCAGCTCCTGTGATGTTAAGAATGATCCACCACCCTCCGACGTCTTCCACCGTGCCATTGACGCTGACCTTCCACCCGCGCTACGTGATCAACTCGTCGCCCTCCTCCAGCGCTTCAGGTCTTCTTTCGATCTTCCTCAGACTGCCTTGGGCCGTACGTCTGTCGTTGCGCACACCATCGACACCGGTACACACGCCCCTCTTCGCCAGCGCCCCTATCGTGTCTCGGCTTCTGAGCGCCGCGTCATTTCTGATCACGTGGACGACATGCTCCGTCGGGGTGTCATACAGCCCTCTCACAGTCCCTGGGCGTCTCCTGTTGTGTTGGTAAAAAAGAAAGATGGTTCCATCAGGTTCTGTGTTGATTACCGCCGGCTCAACAACATCACAAGCAAGGACGTCTATCCCCTGCAACGAATCGATGACGCCCTGGACTGCTTGCAGGGAGCTGAGTATTTCTCCTCGCTGGATTTGAGGTCAGGTTACTGGCAGGTGCCCATGGCTGACACTGATCGCTCAAAAACTGCCTTCATAACACCTGACGGCTTATATGAGTTCAACGTCATGCCGTTTGGCCTTTGCAACGCCCCGGCAACTTTCGAACGCCTGATGGACACCATCCTTAGTGGACTCAAGTGGGAGAGTTGTCTTTGCTATCTCGATGACATCGTCGTCTTTTCTGCGGACTTTTCTTCTCATCTCATCCGCCTGGAGCGCGTTCTGACTTGTCTTACTGACGCTGGGCTCCAGATGAATTTGAAAAAGTGCCGCTTTGCTGCCCGACAACTCACCATTTTAGGACATGTAGTCTCTAAAGACGGCATTCTTCCGGACCCCGCCAAACTTCGTGCAGTTGCCGAATTTCCGAAGCCCACCTCACTGAAGCAGCTCCGTAGCTTCGTTGGCCTTTGCTCGTACTTCCGTCGCTTCATCTTAAATTTCGCCTCGATCATCGCTCCTCTGACCCAGCTACTCGCAGGCAGCTCCAACCTCTCCGCTTGGACGCCTGCTTGCGATGACGCCTTCGACACCTTGCGCCGCCTTTTGGTTTCGCCTCCTATCCTGCGCCACTTTGACCCGACTGCGCCTACTGAGATCCACACTGACGCCAGCGGTATTGGACTGGGTGCCGTTCTCACCCAACGCAAACCTGGCTTCCGTGAATATGTGGTCGCCTACGCCAGTCGGACCTTGAGCAAAGCGGAGGCCAACTATTCTGTTACCGAACGAGAATGTTTGGCCATCATTTGGGCTATTGGAAAATTTCGTCCCTATGTCTACGGTCGCCCGTTCTGTATAGTAACCGACCACCATGCCCTGTGCTGGCTGGCCTCTCTCAAAGACCCGTCAGGCCGCCTAGCTCGCTGGGCTCTGCGATTGCAGGAGTATGACATTCATGTCATTTACCGCTCCGGCCTCAAGCATAATGACGCGGACGCTCTTTCCCGCTCGCCGCTACCTAGTGCCTCATCGCCTGCTCCTGTGTCTGCTTACGACTTGTCCTCGCTTGCCACTGCCGACATGTCAACCGAGCAGCAGAAGGACCCTTGGATCGCCACTCTTATTAACTTCCTTTCGAGTCCTTCGACTGATAATTCGTCCCGTTCTCTCTTACGTCAAGCCCGTCACTTTTCTATTCGGGACGGTCTCCTCTACCGTCGCAATTACCTGTTCGACGGACGCAAATGGCTCCTAGTGATCCCCCGCCATCTACGCACCGACATTTGCGCCGCTTTTCATGCGGACCCACAGTGTGCCCACGGCGGCGTGTTGAAAACCTACACGCGTCTGCGTCTTCGATTCTACTGGCGTGGCATGTACCGCTTTGTTCGACACTTTGTGCGATCTTGCCCATCCTGTCAACGGCGTAAATGTCCGCCTCACACCTCGCCTGCTCCACTGCAGCCGTTACCCTGCCCTGCCCGCCCGTTTGACCGCGTTGGCATAGACCTCTACGGCCCCCTCCCTCCCACTCCCGCTGGTCACCGCTGGATTATCGTGGCCGTGGATCATCTCACACGTTATGCTGAAACGTCTCCATTACCATCTGCCTCCGCCCGCGACGTGGCTTCCTTTCTTCTAAAGAACCTGATTCTTCGCCATGGTGCTCCTCAAGAACTGCTCAGCGACCGTGGACGCGTATTCCTGTCTGACGCCCTTGAGGCCCTCCTCAAGGAATGCCGCATTATCCATCGAACCGCTTCGTCTTACCACCCTCAGACCAACGGCCTGACCGAGCGTTTCAACCGAACCCTCAGTGACATGCTGTCCATGTACGTCGACGCCAACCACTCCAACTGGGACCAAGTTCTTCCCTTCGTCACCTACGCATATAACACTGCGACACAAACCACCGCTGGATTCTCTCCCTTCTTTCTTCTGTACGGCCGCGAGCCCCCCTGCACGATGGATACTCTTCTTCGCTACCGACCCGACATTTCCGAGTCCACGCCACTGTCCGACGCTGCCAGGTACGCCGAAGAATGCCGCCAGCTTGCTCGCTCGTTTACCACGCAGACCCAGTGGCAGCAAAAACATGACCGCGACACTTCCGCGGCCTCTACCTCCTACCCTGCCGACTCCCTTGTGTGGCTCTGGGTGCCTCCCACAACTCCCGGCCTTTCGCGGAAACTGCTGCATCGGTATCATGGTCCCTACCGGGTTCTCAAGCAAACATCTCCGGTCAATTATATTGTTGAGCCTGTTGCACCCGCTGCGGACTTGCGTCGCCGTGGCTGCGAAACCGTCCACGTCGACCGACTGAAGCCGTACTACGACCCCTCCGTTCTTCCTTCCCCTTAAGACGCCAGGATGGCTCCTTTTCACCGGGGGGAAACTGTAGTGTGCCAACTGTGACAGGTTCCGCTACCGCCATGCGCCGACACTGCGCTGCGCCTGACGACGACGAAGTTATGCGCCGACACTACGCTGCGCCTGACGACGACGAAGTTCCCCCGCTCTCTTGGTGCTGGCTACGCCCGTCTACGCTGCCAGACCCTGCACAGCGGTTCGGTCTCTTGAGGACGCCTAATAAACGCACCCCTACACATGAAATTTGCGACTGACAAAGTGTTGAGCTCAATGTCTGATGTCTGTACAGATCAGGTGCATAATACTGACGCTCAACAATGTCATGCAGAAACCGGTTTAAAACCTTTGTGCTTTGCAAAATGAAATGCAAAATGAATCTTGTAGAAACAAAAGGAGTGGCAGTGGGCCGACTATGGAAGTAGGCCAAACATCTCACCGTTCCGTCCCACGTATATGCTGAGCAGGTCATTGAACTGTGCGTCAGCCTTGCCCCGGATGTTGAATGTGTGCACCTGGGGCTCATAGTTATCCACCTGAGGAGGTGAGCAAACAGGTGAATACAAAGCTATACTTCCAGAGAAAGGTATAACATGGACACAAACTTTGAAGTCTTTTTCTCATTTCTTGCGTTGCAAAAGTGCAAATCCACAGATTTTTGCATATGCAACCAGAAATCACCTTTTTTAATCATGAACAATCATGCACACAAACACACAACTCGATTACAACTGTTCAAAGCTGAGAGAAAAGTTTTAGCACTGATATGCGCCTACACCAACTAGACTTAACACAAGCACAGTGACTATCCAGAACAGGACGTTATGAAAGCTCTGTCCAGGTCATGTCAGCATATCAGCAGCTGCACCACATAACTTTTTTTGAAAGAAATTGAGATAAGACACAGCGCTGCAGATGTCAGTTCATATTGAAATGTACACCATAACAAAGAAAGCGAGACAAACGCATTCAACTCACAAATATGGTCAGTCTTTCCCCATTGTGGGTACGCTTGATCTGGACATCATGAATCTGGCCCAATGCAAAGTTTTCATTCTTGATGATGATCTCCTGCCGCTCAAATCCAAAGTCAAAGACTAGCCTCAAGTGACCTGGCAAAAAGAGATCAAGGCCATCAGGCAATGGGTTAGATTTCCATATCACATAATCCAAGCAGAGATCACACACAGTTTGCAAGATCTCTAAAAAAAGCAGTTCTTTGTTGAAACTTTATAAAAATGCTAATGAGACAATAAGTTCAAAGTATTAAAATGCAAAAGTTGCGTACACTGCCCAGATAAGTGGGTAGTGTGAAAAATACGCAAGACGCACTGCAAGAAGGGGCCCTCAAAGAGCAACTCTGGCAATTTTTTCATCTTCAAGCATTTCATCGAAATTTTCGCAGCAGGCTCTCCAGAGTTTTGTTTTAGCACAAATTAATTTCAGATGTTCCTGTTTCATGGCCTCAATCAGTGCGATTTCTATGGGCAACCTTGTGTGTGTGAGGTCTAGAGCTGCACACACGTCTTACATTCGCTCCGTGCTTGCCAGAAGAAAAAATTTCAAGTTTTTTCGTAACATAAGACAAATAATGATCGAAGCTGTAAATTACAGTTGCCAGTTTAGTCAATAAATGTGCACGAGAGATCTCTTGACAGTATCTGTGAAGTCATAATGTGATACACAGCGTAGGTCTCTGTTTCCCAGTTTTGGGTGTTTTATACATAACAGTTGAATTTCTTCTATCATGCTGTTATGCTTTCAGCTGCACCAACCAAATGACTGTGATATTAAAGGTGGCTTTAGGTTACATAAGGCATGAAAAAACTGCAATATACAGTGGAACCCTGATTACGCCTCCCCCGTTCATGCGATGGCCTGTATTTTACAACAAATTGGCGCAGACCCGGCGAATCTCTCGTAGGGATAATGCATTAAAAGCCTCACTTATATGACGGAAAAATATGCACAGCCCTGCCTTGTAAGAGGGAACCATCTGGAATGAGAGATGCTGGCAAAGCACTTTATCGACAGACGTGATGTTAACCAAGCTCGTTCCAGATCGGAATCAAGACAGAGACAGACGCGCAACAATGCGATCAGGCTTACAACAGCCTGTAAGGACAGTTCTGCTGACGGCACAGACTATGGGACACCGTGCGTGCAACCCGTGGTCGTCGGTGCAAGGCGGCTCGCCTGGCTTGTTTTTCTGCACGCTTTCCCTGACGAAGGCGTTAGGGAAATCAACTGCACGTTCATACCAGGATGAAGTTATTGCAGAAGCAATAACAAGATTAGACATTTCTATAATTATCAGCAACTAGTTCTAAAGCGCTTTCCACAGCGGCTTCAGTGAGAAGTATGTTATGCCTAACGAGACTGTGTGAGCCAGCAAGCCAGGAGTGAGCGGCGTGCTGTCACCCGGCGAGCCGCACATCGCTGCAGAAAGCGCGCCGACGGTGCATTCATGGTGCAGGTGAACATCGTGTTTTCTTTTTTTCATGTGAATTCCTAGTACAGACATTGCTGCCTGCTGCCACGGAGTGACAGCAGTTCTAGAGGAAGCCTGAACAAAAAGACTTTGCTGGCATGGTCGTATTACATGCTGCAAAACGTTTTCGAAGAGTTGAAGCAGCCATATTTCTGGCGCGTTGTCCAAATCATTGTTTTCAAGGCATTTGTGATGTCTACTTAAAGGACATGGATGGCAATGCACGTGCACCTTGTCTGATGCCGCCTCTTCAATGCCGAAAAGCCTGGCTGTGCGTGATCTCATAACTGGTTCTCGCAGAATGAAAACAGCCGCTTTTATAAAGCGGGGGGGGGGGGGGGGGGGGGGGAAGTTGAATCAATTTTTGAACACCAGAGCAACGGACATATTTATTACGCGAATGAGTTGCTTGCGCTAGAGTTTCGATTACAGTCGACGACCGAAAATTCGGACGCCTGATTTTTCGGACATGCTTGATTATTCGGACTTTTTCGCGGCACCGCGACATGGCCCATAGAGCCAATGTGTAAGAGCGCTTGAAATTTCGGACGCACCGCAACTGACCACTCGATTTTTCGGACCTCGCTCGCACTCGCCGCCAGTACCCAAGCCGCCATATAACGTGTACAGTGGAACCTCATTAACTCAAACTGCAGGAGATATCGAAAACTTGATCAAACAAAACGAAATTAAAGCTTAAAGGGAGCCTCTTGCGACGCTGAAATTCTGCGCGAGTCGGCACATTGCGCTCGCGTGTTTTCGAATTCGTACTGTCCTTGAATGTCTTCCGCCGCACGAATTTGAACCGTAGTCTGAGTTCACGGAACTCATCTGTGCCGAGTCTTCAGTCCCGAACACGGAACGCGAATATGATCGCGGAGCGCTTGATCGCGGAGGCTACGCGCACGCCGAGGCCTCCGCGATCGAAGCGCGCTTCGGGCGCGCCGCCGGATCTTATCGCGGCCGCGATCTGCTCCGGCGCTGCGCCGTTCGCGGAGGCGGCCACGCGCGCGCACCGGAGCGTCCAAGTGCCGTCTATGGATGGCGCCGTGATCATTATCATCAACTTTTTTCTCCGTCGCGATTTTCCGCTGTTCACATCGGCATCAGTATCGCCAGCTCCAGCCTTTCGTGGCGTGTTAGCATCGTGTTAGCATGCGTGTAAGCGCGTTCGCCGTGATAGTGGCTTTCGCGTGCTGCCGCCGAGCTTCACAGTTTTAGCGCGATGGGCAAGCACCTTAAGCTACACGGCTGGGAGTTAGCTCTCGAACGACGCGGTCGGTAAGTGTGCGGCGGGCGGGAAATTCGACGTGGCCGAGAAGTGCGTCCGATGATGGTGCAACCAAAACAGAAACACAAGCTGCAAAAAGCGCGCTTTCCGAGTCAAGCCGTGCGAGTTTCCTGAACTGGAAGAAGAGCTGCTCCTCTATGTGATGGAATTTCGGAACAACGGCTACGTGTTGACAGCGGACATGCTGCGCGGCTTCTTTTGGCATGAGTGTGCACCAGAGCGCAGCACCAGCTCAGGAATCTAAATACTTCGCGAGTGACGATTGAACGTAGAATAAATGTCGCTCATTCCCTGGTTGGTGTGTTTTTACTTAAAAAAATTTTTTTTTTCGCACATCGCGTGCATGGGCCGCACCCCGAAAACTGGCCCTCGAATCTGGAAAAAAAAAAGTGCGGCCCTTATACGCATTTATACGGTATTTCGCGCGGCGAAATATAGTCATGAGGAGCTTTAGAATGTGTGCAATACAATTGGCCGCTTTCTCCGGCATAGTGGTAATAAGTTCGTGACTTTTTCGGTGAAATTTGATTTTCCGGACTGCCCGATTTTTCGGTCGTTTTCGCGGTCCCTAGAGAGTCCGAAAAATCGGTCGTCGACTGTATATGATGCCCAGATATATGATGGTTTCATGCAGTCTCCTGAAAGTCTCATTATCGAGGTTCTACTGTAATCGTTTATAAGTTTGTTGTCATTCTGGCTCTAGAAGCAGGCTGGCTTATTAAGCACTGCAGTGAATTAAAACTATGTGTAGTAACGCACAAAACGTAAATTCTAGACTTTTTATTCTCCTATTTTCTGACTGGATATGTTTAATATTTTTGTGACTTTTTGTACAAGTCTCAAATTTTGCCAATCAAAAATTTTTTTCTTTCATAAGCAGCATATATGTTTCTTTCTTTCTATCACTGAAAAGAGAATTTCTATTAGCTTCACTATGATGTGCTGCAATAAAGAATAAGTTTAAAATAATGAGTGAAAAAAATTTTGCTGCTCACCCTTCTAAATTGGCTGTTTTTCCACAGTAAGGAAAGTTAAGAAGTAAAGTGAGCGAATCTGGTAAATTAAAAGTTTCCACAATGCGCAAAACATGGTTTTAGATTTAGGGGGTTTAACATTTTAAAGAGACTTAGGCTATGAGGGACGCCATAGTGGAAGGCTCATAATAATTTTGATCACCTAGGTTTCTTTAATGTGCACTGACATCGCACAGCACATGGGCGTCTAGCATTGCACCTTCATCGAAATGCGACCGCCACTGCCCGAATCGAACCCACATCTTTCAGGTCAACAGCCAGCACCATAAACACTGAGCCACTGCAGCGACCAATGTGTGCAAACCATCTTATCTACCGTGCATTACTAGTTAAAATCACTGGACCACCATAAATTCCTCTACCTGAACACAACGCAGTCTTCAACTCAAAAATGAGTGAAGGCTTTACCCAAAGGCTTCAGAAAAAGTGCAAAGATGAGCAGCTTTCTTTGAAACGCACCACTGGTCGACATCATGAGGTTCAGGTACTCCCCAGTCCTCGACGACATTCCAAAGATCATGCCGTGATGCTCCGTAGTGGTGAAGCCCACACGAATGTACTCCTCCAGAGTGGACAGGGTAGTCTCAAAGTCATACCGCACGTAGTAGTCAGATCGCAAGTTGGCACCGATCTCTGCAAAGAAAAGGCGATAACTTCAGCAACGACCATGCTTTAACTTTTAGTGGAACAATATCCACGTGACATGGCTGAGAACTGCCCATATGCCAATACAAAGTTTAACATCATCTAGCAATAACAGTACAGGTTTCCACACTGGAGCACCTTGAATAGCAGGGTTCAAATGAGATATGCTTTTGTACGAGGGCAGGCCTTAGTTTCTTGCAACATCTCATTTCTGCTGTCGCTTGCTTTGCCACCATACTGCAAGCCAGAATTTAAAAAAATTGCGGATGATTGAGCGTGGCTAGGCCAAATGCAAATTAGGTGCGCTAGCACTTCGGTTTTCATCCCAGTTTTGGTTTTGGTTCGAGACGCGGTTTCCAAGGTCGAACAGGCTTCAGATAAAGATCAGCAGAATTGGTCATTTTCTATTTTGCACACACAGACCTTTAGGAGTCCTCATACCACTCCTGGCGCAGTGGTGCAGCGGTTAAGCGCTGCGCCACTGCCCTGCAATGGTAGGTGCTGCCACTGGTGGGACTTGTGAGAGACAGGTTGCTTTTCCTGAGTAACCTCAAGGTCCCGGAGAGAGGATTTGGACAGACAAACATCAGCGAAATCTGAGGTTGGTGGTTTCAGTGCTCGCACAGTAAAAAAATAGGTAACTTTTGTGAGCCCAAATCCTTCTGTGCCAAAACCCTTTCAAAACACTGGTATAGAAGTACAATTACCTTGAAGGAACTTATTTATGTCATTCAGTAAGTCCATTACATTCAGTTCAGACTACCAGAGAAGCAATATTTTCTGGCCTAACCCACATGCCACTGCACCTTACAATGTTACGATCGTTCTTTCCATCCACAGGAGTTGGACAATACTGCTACCTGGCTTTAGCTACCCTTCACGTGCCGTTCCAGAAATGAGAACTCACGAAATTTCAGAATAAGCCCTATATATAGTGGCAACCAATGTACCACAAGTATGGACTGTGGTTGTTTGGGCGTGTGTGCCAATGCCTAGGCAGGGAACACGTTCATGTTCTGGGGCTGTACAGGGCAAGTTCTTGAGGCTATGTCCCGCTAGCGAAAAGTGGGATGCAGTCTCAAGAACTTCTCCCATCCAGCCTCCAGACTCAGCATGTCTTCCCTACCCTGGCATGGGCAAACAGACACTCACAACCATGCTGCTGAGTTGGACATCCTTGATTCCTTACCGTCAAGGAACTTCTCCCCACCTGCTTAGCTGGCATTGTACAGTATTTACTCCTGCCAAGAACCCACCCAGTGGGCCTTCGGCAGCACAGACTTTGGCAGTGTGCCAAGATCCTGCAAGCTGACAGCAACACAGCATCTTTATCTTATCATGACAGCTTCAGCTGGGGTGCCATGCTCAGCGAGCTTGGCAAAGTGCCAAGACACTGCGCGCCCTTGACAGGAGCATCCACAATGCTAGCTTGCTCAGTGCGCTGCTTCATACCTGGCTGGGCAGCATGGCGTTCAGCTCTGCTACGCTCGTTCAGGAGCTTTAGACGCAGCGCTAAAATTCTTTACTCGCGCTACATTCTGCTGGCACTTCGCTGGGGGGCTCTCAGCAGAGCACCTCTTTCAGCATTTAGTCTTGCCATCAGGTACCACAAGGCAGAGAACTGATTAACAGGCACCTTAAAACTTGGCTGCATTTCCACAAGCTGCAGAAGCTGGACTAGTCTCCAGTGAAGACAGGCACCAAAAATGCAACTGCAAAATGAGGCACAATGTAAATAATAATAACAACAAAATGCCGAGCCCTACAGATAGCCACTGAAGTCAGCATCCATTGCTTCACCAGGCTTGTTTTCCAATATGTCTGTACAGATTATGGAAAATCACCCCGTTTAGTGTCACCCCGAAGAAGCGCACATGGCCGCACCGCGTCACCAAAAAAAGAAGCCCCCTCCGTCTCCCTACCATCAGCGCAGATGGGTCCCTTGAAGGGTGTCCACTGGCAGTCGCACGTGTAGCCGGAGTAGCCCTCAAGGCAGGTGCCCCCATTGAGGCACGGGTTGGAGGCACACTTGCCCACGCAGCCCAGGGACAGCCCGTACAGCCCTGGAGCCGCCCGCAGCTGCAGATGGACGGGCTCCCCATTGACCATGAAGCCCCGCAGGCAGCCCACGTATCCTTCCTTGTAATCCACAGTGGCACCTGCACACACAAACATGCGACAGCTGCAAGAAACTGCCGAGGGAAAAAGGTGCCAACTGCTAACACATGCTTTCTGGATGACCAGCTCGCACACTGTGCTCTACGAAACCAAAGCATATCTCTCCACAATTAGTAGAATTTTTCAAAGATGTACCTTGCTAACACCCATAGTCCTGCGGACTTGATGAAAAATTTCTGCTACATTCTGTCAATAACTTTCAACATTACCACTACCCCGTAATTGTGTGATAACCATGATTATGCAGTTTATGCTTGTAATCTGATCTTTAACCACTTTGAACTGCATTTATTATGTGTTAAATATAATGTAATTACTGCTAATGAGTATGAGACAATACAGTAAACTCTCAATGACACAATCAAATGGTTTTTGAGGAAAGGAAATGGCACAGTATCTGTCTCACATATCTCGGGGGACGCCTGAACCGCCCCATAAGGGAAGGGAGGAGGAAGGTGGGAGTGAAATAAGAGAGAGAGAAACAAGTGCTGTAGTGGAGGTCTCCAGGAATAATTTCGACCACCTGGGGATCTTTAATGTCCACTGACATCACACAGCACAGGGGCGCCTGGGCGCCTTTTGCGTTCCGCCTCCATCCGAACGCGGCCACCGCGGTCGGGTTTGAACCTGGGTACTCTGGCTCGGTAGACAACACCTTAACCACTGAGCCACCGCGGCACACGATCACGGCTGATATGAATTTCAGTATGACACAAATCTGTAAAGTTCCTGAGCCAAAGCGCATTGTGCACATGGGGTAGAATTTTGGATGTTCCAAACGCTGTCCTGCTCCGTCACAGACGATCGGAATCCAGGAGCCATGAAGGCCCCCGCCAACACTAAGTACTGGCCTCGCATCCTAAACACCGCGATCACCAGCCATGCATCGTGCACACTGAGCAGTGGAGTATGGCCCACAAATTGCCAATGCCATGATCGTTACTCGCGTGGCAAGGGGCCCACAAATCATTAACATTGCAATCGCCAGTCGAGGTGCCATGGCGAGCATGGCTGTAAACAAATCCCGTCAGCCAAAAACAGTTATGCATGGATGCATTTTTTGTGCTCTGACATGCGCATATTCGATGATATGAATAACAAGGGGACAAGAAGAAAGTTCGTTCCTGGATAATATGAACATTTTTTGGGCCCCCGTGAGATCTGTATCATCGGCATTCCCTTTTTCACGTATAACTGTTATCTCACCAACTATTACATAATAAATGCTAATAGGTTAATCTCTCTGGAACATAGTTAAGAAGGCATAGTTTCGCTCTATGGTGAAACTTTATTTCATCAATCCAAAGAGTCTCTTGACATGACCATAGTGTGTGGGTCAGGCCCCGTTAGGTGGCCACGAGCCATTGGCACTCGGCGACCTCTATGGCTCCATGCGCGAACTTTTGTATTCCCTATCGGGTTGCACCATACTCCAAACTGGGGTCTGTGAGGTATCTGTAAATAAGCATACACGCACACTGCACATAAAGAGCTACCTTCTGTAGAGATGGGTCGGGATTCAATAAGACGAAACAAAGCAGCACAGAGTCACTGATGGTGACTCTGACTGGGAAAATTGCTGCTTGTCAAATGAGCTCAAGTTTTTTTAAACACCCACCTCAGGCAAGGCCTCACCTCAAACAAAAATTACAAGGGGACGGCAGCTTGCAAGCGAGGGACACCACTGCAAAAGGATTGTTTTTGCCCAAGAATTTTTTGTGCTGATTACTGGGATTCGATGCCTCTGACTCAGCCAGGTTTTGTGAGACAAGTCAGTGAACAGAGGCTGCTGGTTGCCACATTTGAAAGAACGGGAACACATTTTTTGACTGAAGAACTCATAGCTGTAGGGCTTTCTTGAGGCGTGACCACTTAAGAGTGCCTGTCTGCCATGTAGATAGACTGGTGCATGATGAGTGACATGCGCTGCTAGCTGCTGCGGCTTCCTTACCGATGACGAGGTGGCCTGGGAGGTGGAGAGGGTGCGATCGGTCTGGCTTCTCACGCACCTCGGCACTTTGGCTGCCGTCAATCACAATGCGTGCTTCCTTGCGGTTGCGCTCTACGTGCACCGAATGCCACTCATTGTTGCTCAACTTGTACGACGTCTCCACGCTCACCCCCTGGGGGCCTCCGCCGGCGGTCTCGTACAGCAGCTGGATCTGGTCACCCCCTGCAACAGGCAACAGCGGAGAACGTTATGCGGCAAAGTTTTAGCAGGGAAGTGGTGTTCGGCAGTATTTGTTTGAAGAATGATGGAAGTATGCACACATGCAGGTGGTAATGGTCCAGAAGTGAACAGAAGCACGGCACTGGGTGACTTTTACATGAGGGTGAGATTTCATTCAGAATAGGAAAAGCAGGCTGGCCGATTGACAAGCCTTACCCCATGGCTTGCAGTTGAGCAAATTTCGATTGATTGCACCAAGCTACTGGTACAAAGCAGTTATTTTACAGGGGGTACACCTTGTGCACAGTCCGGTACAGAGACTGCAAAGTGGCATGCGAGTGACTGTGTATATAGTCAGGTACAACTAACAGTGTCAGAGGTGCGGTGCAGCTAAGTAGTTTCGAAAAGTGAACAAGAACTATGCCTGCACAAGCTGCAGACAAGGTGGCGGATACTAACAGCTCTGTACAACAAAAAGCCATTTCTATCACTAAAAGCAGCACTTATAAATTCATGCTCCCAGTAAGTGCCCAAAACTTGCTTCTACTGTCTTCTACTTTGTCCAGAGCAACTGTGAAATACGTCTGCAGTATGCAATGGAAGTTCAGTGTTATAGTACAACACAAATTCCAGGCTATGGCAGTTTTGCTTGCTGATCCATGCTGCTGCCATGCAACATGAATCACAACCAGACTTTTACAGTACTATGCTTTCCTCCAACCGAGAAAGTCCTCGTGTGGTCACTATGATATTGTCCACTAACCAGTAAATGCTGCGGTGCTGCCTACAATGCACAATGCTGATAGGTGAACAAGGCATTAGCTCAGAGCAGTGATGGATTTACAGGCGAAGGGCAAACAACAGAGCAACATTGGAGCACATTAATTTATGCCATATCATCACTTTGTGCAGTCTTCACCTGTGTCCTTGATTACTGCTGCCAATCAGCACGAAAACCAAAGTTTTATGAACATGAGCTTCACACAAGCACATGAAGCATGAATACATGAAATAACTCGTTGCTCAAGTTGGAGTGAAATGATTAAGCTGATAACTACTTTTTCAGTTCTATCCCAAGGACCTGAAACTGTCTCCAACACTACAGTCTTGATATGGACCATGAGGCTTGCTAATTTTAAGTGTGGAAGCTATATTGGCTGTTGTTGAGAAAAAAACGCAACCGAGAGCTGTCCATTTTATTGCCTTACCAAACATGATAAGTTCAGACAAAAGATAAAAACACCCCTTACCACTAATCTGAGCTCCAGGCTTCCACATGACAATAAGCAAGCAGTGTTCAATCTGAATTTCTATTCACCGTAAGGCAGTCCTCATATTCCAACAACTTCTGTTAGACTGGTTTCTGAACCATAGCCCCTTCCCCCAATTTATGGAACTGCTCACAGCATAATGCATTTCATAATTCATGCTCAGAAAAAAAAAAACCTCCACCTGGCTTCACAGTGATGATGACGAAAAAAGAACAGCAAACAAAAAATGTTGCTTAATTAAAGCACCACTTTAAAAAAAAAAATATAGAGAAACGGCTCCACTGCCCATGCAAGCAGAAACACAGACTGAGCTGACAAAGGGCCGTCGCACCAATAAGCACCAGCTTGACGTAGTCGGTGGGTCCCTTGCTGTGCATGATGACCCCATTCTCGGCAGTAGTCTTGAAGTGGAAGTACACGTCCCACGAGTGGCGCAGGTTCAGGTGTGGCACCTCAATGGTGGAATCCGTGAAACGGAACGTCACCACGTCATCAAAAAGGGCTGCAACGGGACACCAGGGCAGGCACACTGAATCACCAAGTGGGAAGCACAAAGTGCACTGCCTCGTCACAAGAACAGCCTGACAACAATCTGCAGCAGCAGCGCAATGTCTAATGAAGCATCAGCTTTCCTTCCCGCGGCTGCCTGTGGACAATCGAAGATCATTCCATATTACCTGCTTTGATTAGAAAACAAGCTACCGTTTCGAGTGACTTGCACTGCAGACAAGGCACTACACAGAATTCGAGCTGGCCTGATTCTGGCGGGTTAGGCTAAATACCATATTTACTCGCATAATTTGCGCCCGTGCATAATTTGCACACCCCCCAACTTTCTACTTGCATTTTTGAAAAAAAAAAAAACTTTTACTCGCATATTCTGAACTCTCTGCTGTGCCATACCACCAGCAAGTACGAGGGCACGAGTTGTGCACCGTTTACCCATCTCGCTTGCGCTGGCAGTCACTTTCCCAGACGAACAGTTGTGCGTGCGCCAGCATCCAAAACTAGTGAACTGTTTGCCGTTTGGTTTGCCGCTAGTCAGCCAGGCTGCATGCTAGAGCACCATTTTATCGCCTGTTATCTCCTTTGCCTCCCACTTGTGACGCGCACTGCTTGTGATGCGCACTGGCAAGCATTATATCAAGAAGAGTACATAAGTGTCACGAAAGTCTAAATGTTTTTACCACAGACATGTGATGCTTGTTTACTTCTTCTGACAACAAAATATGTTAAGACCAAAAAGTGGCTTACATGCAGCATTGCTAAAGGTAAAGAAACCCAAAAAGGGTGACTCCTGGAGCACATTGGCAACACAGTACACATAATTTCATGTAGCCCGTCTTTTCCCTGGTCATGCACTCAGTGTCTAGCCCTTTGACGCCTTCTACGTCAGAGGCTGTCCCTCAAGAGAGAAGGTGCATAATGTTGCCCAACTCGCAGTGCATTGTGACGATTCTCTGTCTGCGTCCTCGTGTTTACACAGGCACTGTTGCTGGTTGTCTCACTCTCAGTGCTGCGTGTACCCCCAAACTTTCAGCCATGCCCCACGCACCATCTCCCTGGCACTCCAGTGGGCCAAGGGTGTAGCGGCCCTGCTTGCGATCCTCCTGCAGGGAGGGTGACCCAGTGTCGCCAAAGCGCAGCTGCCGCACGGGCAGGTAGTCCCGGTCGGTGAGCTCGCCCCCATCCGTGAGCCACTCCTCGACGGCCGCATCACAGTTGCACCAGCGCTGGGGATCGCGGCACGTCCCGTACAGGCCGCAGCGGCACTTGCGCGAGCCCGGAATCGATCCGCCCCAGTAGTCCATGCGCTGGTTGCTCCGGCTCACCCACCAGCTGTACGGCGAGAAGGTGTCCGGGCTGGTGGTGTCTTGCACTGCACCACAGCGCACGTGGAAAAGTTGCCCACAAAAGCCAGACTGCACTGACGGCTCACTGCAGTTTCCCAAAATGAATCCCGACTACCACTGCATCCTGTTAAAGGCTCATGAAGTCTCATAAGGCTCATAAGGGCTCATAAGGGCAGCTTGAAATCACAGAACCTGCTAGCCTTTCTCCGACACAAGAATTCACAGCAATAAAGACATAGTTAACACATACAATGAGACTTGACACACAGTTCTAAGAACAGGCACCAACGCCACTGCCAGAAGTTGAGTGCGAAAACAGAATTACACAACACGTGGATCTAAATTGTTCATGTTACCAGGAATCGGCACGTGAGCTTAAGGAACAGATTACTGCTCACTAATAAGGCTGTTGTTAATTCAGGAGTACTGAATACTTGCACTGCAGTCCTACTAAGTCTGAATTGGGTGGAAAATGCAGCTTTATCTGAAGTAAAAAAAAGTGAACATAGTGGCTGGTGTCAGCCTTAACCTAATGAGGCGACAACAGCAAAATTTGCTCACGAAGGCTTCCAAACAGCTCCATAAATCAGATGTGTGCAACAGGCATGTAACTTCCCACTTTGATTCATTTCTTAAAAGTTTCACAACCTTGGGTGCCATACAATGCCTTCACTTTTCACTAATCAGTAATTGCAGCAAAAGTTTTAAACAACTGTTCATTTACACAGAACACATCTGCAGAAAGAGACTTCCAAAACAACCATGGCCCTACAAAAATACTGAAGTAGTGATTAAATGCAATGTAACTTACCAATTTGTATTTTTCTTCAAAAAAATTTACCAGTAGAATGGCGGCCCAAAAGTGTGTGCCACAAGTTGCTCAGCAACTTTTCATGTATGCACCTGGTAATAGCTACAATGACATGACAGAAGAGTGTGCTTAGCTCAATCTGTTGGGTGTTCACTTGAACAAATATTTTACTATTCCACCAATCCACGTATGTGGCCCAGAAACCTTATACTAATTCAAATGCACTGTCAAAAACCACTATTCCAAACATTAACGTCAGTTCCAGTGCCATCACAAATGTAAAGGTATGGCCTCCACCAGATAAAACAAGAACCTCGAAACCTCATGTGTGAAGCACCTAAAGAAGTCAATGTTGCGTGCCAAGATTGCTGCTGCAACAGGCAATGCCTTTGAAAAACTGGCATCTGTAGTCTTTGAAGAAATTTCTCAAAATTTATGCCAATAAACTAGGACAGATTTTTTTCTAATCAGAGGGGCTGAAAACAGAGCTCACAATTCTGTTCTGAACAGCTGACACAATTTCTTTTATGATCCTGACTGTTTATCAATTATGGCTTTACCTAAAACAATTTTACATCTCAGGCTGTTACGACAGACAACAAATAAAAGATGTTACAGTCTAACCTCTTTATAACGTAACGGTTTACAACGAAATGATGAATATAACAAAGGAATAACGATTCCTCTTGGAAGCTCGATCAATAGGGGCTGTAACAAAGTATTTGCCAGACCCCTTCAACTTCGCTATAGCGAGGTTCAACTGTATTTAGAAGACTTGCTGCAAACACTGGCATACTTTTACATCATAGAAACAAGGTGCAAACCATAGCAGAGCACCTGGAGTCAGGCATCAGACACCTCTACTAGTAGTGTGGCCATCACTCACCACTCGTGTCGAACAGGCGGGCGTTGAAGCACTCGTAGATGAGCCGTTGACGGCACAGCGATGATCGGTTCACCAGCTGGACCATCTGCTCCATGGGGGCGTCGTACACAATGTCCTGAATAAAGCTCCCCGCTTCTCGGTAGCCCTTGACGAGCGTTGCCTGCTCATTCTGGTGGTGCACCAGGGTGTCGGTGCGGTTGTCAGCTGTACCGAGAAAATAAAAAGAATAAAGAAAAGTCAACGCGTTTGCCAACTGAAGTAAGCCACACCTGTGCCTTATCTGAATGTGAAATTAAGAACTCCAATGATCTCTATGACTAGAAACCTCTAGAATCTATCCTGTCAGGTATAATTTACAAGCCACTGCCAATGATGCTACTGCTGAAAAATAATTCAGTGCACCTGTTGCCACACAGCCAGTGTTCTACTCTTTGAATCTGCAGAAAAGCAATTTCTGAAGCAGATAAACAAATATATAGTTGGCATGTGCCCCTGCAGTATCCCTTGAAGCTCATCTTCCCTGCATGAAACTGATGTACAGCAAAGTGGGGAACAGAACCTGCTTTCAACACCAACCTTCTTATTGTTCAATGAATTCTGATGAAAACTGTGAAGCACATTAGCAATGTTTCCAAACTTTAGTGCACGAAATTTCAGCATTATATCTGAATAACTTTTCGGTACTTTCTTTTTTTCTTTCCTATACCTTGTAGAAAGCCTGCAGACTCAAAAAAAAAATAATTATAGGAGCACCTAAGCAAGTCTCAAAATGTGTAAATGCGAGAGCAAGTGTAAGTGGCTCACTGGGTCAGTGGACACTTCATCCTACTGTGAGTAGGAGGCATAGGCTTAGAAATTGAGGCAGTTATGCGCCTTTCCTTTTCTCAAAGTCAGGGGAAGGTTTAGACTTCCTTGATCTTCGGGGGGGGGGGGGGGGGGGGGGGCATAACTGGCTCCCTGGGTCAGTGGACACCTCAACCAGGCTTTGGTGGAGACTCCAGGGGCCTAATGTTCCAGGAGGGGTGATGACGCATTTTGGCCACAGGTTTCTGATGATGACGGGGTTTTCCCACAATGAGCCAAGTACCGTATTTACCCAATTCCAACGCGCCCCCGATTCCAACGCGCACCCAATTTACGGCACCAAAAAAAAAAAAAATTTCAAGCCCCGATTCTAACGCGCGCCCGATATTGGTAATAAAAAAAAAAACTACAAGCCCCGCTTCTAACGTGCGTGTGACTTCCACGAATGAAAATAATTTGCAACCGTTTTTATATTTTAAGGGGAGATGCGGGTGAAAAAACCGCGATTTTTTTCGATAAAGTCGATTTTGTATTCCCCCAAGCCTCTTCTTTTATGTGTAAAAAAATCAAAGCCGATAATCAATGGGAAGTTAGTAAAAAATACAATTAAAGCACTCGCCGTGGCTCGCGAAAGTGCGAATTTGACCGAATTTCGGGAACGCGGCATTTCGCTCCACGGCGTCGCCCGCTCTTGAATATTCGCGGGGAAGTAGGCCTACCCATCGTCTAAGAGAAGCCACTTCGGCAGCGGCGCATTCTTGATAAAAATACGAAAAAAAAGATCGTTTCCCGCCCGAGTCGAGCGTCGCGACTGGCCCTTCAAATCACGTGGTACGATCGGAGCCGTTCCATTGGCTACGAGCATTCCACCACACGGTCGGGCGCAGACGCTCTTTCTTCGTTCTGCCGCCACCGAGACGTGAACCAACGCTTCTGCCCGGGTTTTTCTCCTATCTCCGCTATGGATGTGACTGAGAAACGAGATTTTCGCTCACGCAATTTCCTGACAAAGCATCAGTATAAAGGAAGACGCCCCAAGCGCAAGCGGAGAGCTCCGGTTACGGGAGGTTCGTCTGCTGCTAGGCGTAACTGCGGCAACGGCGATGCTTCTTGCGGAGCATCGATGACTTCGTCAGTGCGTCTGAGCGAAAGATAAAGATCTTCGACTGTAAAAACGGGCGCGGGAGCGCTGTTATCTGTGAGATCGGCATGATGCACGACCTCGTCAGCGGCGCGGCGTGCCCCGCCTGCGGACGATGTAATCTCTGTCAGAGAGTCGGCCGCAAAACAGAAAGGAGTCTCATCGTTTTTGGAACTTTACCGCCGAAATGACGCGTTTCCGATAACCGTTGTTTCATCAACATATTCTTCGATCCGCGTATCTTGATCGTGCAACGGCAGTGATGAGGCGTCCGCCCGCGGCAGTGCACGGGATACCGTCGCCGTGAACGCGGTCCGTGGTCGGTGAGCACGCGACCAATAACAAGCGCCACACCGGTTGAAAACGGCTCCTGCGACGCAGAAAACGACGAGCAAACGTGCTAGCATGTTTCCAGCAGTTAGTGAGCTCCCACATCGTATAATGGCGATGACGATGGGCAGCTATGGGGCAGTTTCGGTTTGCACTCGAATCCAACGCGCATGCGATTTTGAGACGTATTTTCCCCGAAAAAAGGTGCGCGTTGGAATTGGGTAAATACGGTAATGCTCTCGCATTAAAAATGTGGTAGAAGACTGCATTTCTAAATGCGTGTTACTAGTGATGACAATCTTAGATTTTTTTTCCCCACAACAAACTTTTTTGGTTTTCATTTTTCACGAAGCACCTAGCACAGACGTGACTAAACTACAAACACAGTGTCACATCAAAAAATGTACAGTCCACCAAAATGAGAAACCAAGAGTGTCACTGCATATAGTGGAGTTCTGTGAGTACACACAAAAAAATAAACAGGGTCAAAACAGAGAAAACAGGTCATGAAGAAATTGCTCCAGAAGCTGAGCAGCTACTCAGAAAACCGAAACAGGGGAAAACGCAGATTTTCTAGTGTTGATATGCAGTGCCACCGCGGCTCACAAAAGTTTTTTTTAGAGTACTTTAAGGTAGATTTTAATTATGGAACTGCGGGACAGCAGAGAAAAGGAGGCCTGCAAGCGGATACAATGATTAAAAAAAAATCATATTTGATTGAGAAATTGGCACTGAGAAATATCGCGCCAATTTTCATGAATCAGACCATGAAAAAAACCACAATATATAGGCAAGTTATCCGAAGATGGAGTTTAAAGTTCCAGGATAACAGTATAAAGGCATCTTCTTTGCTTTCTTCCCCATGTTTATTTCCCCTGCAAGGACCACACGCATTTTTGAAAATATAAGGGCAACAACATTTGCCTATTTATCTTTTTCAGATATTTCTTCGATCCTGAACAGATATTCGATTCAAATTCAAAAGTACTTTTTCTTCATATTCATAACAGTATTTGAAAATTTCAATATTCACACATCCCTACTTTTAAGTTAAGGGTAACAGACTGGCTACCAAGAGAATGCAAGCCTAACAGGGGGCGCCAGAAACTTAACACTATCGCAATAAAAGCAGAAAAAAACAATAAGCTTTAAAAAAGATCAGCTCAGTGATGAGCATCAGAAGGCTGCTTTGACAAACAGAGTAAGAAACACATGCGAAGAATGCCATAAGAGAGCACTTGGGCCTCTTCCAGTTTGTTCGCATCTTCAAAGCAGTGCAAAGTCCCTAGCTTTCACTAACCTGCACCCAAACTGATCCACTGTACTTGTGTCAGGATTCAACAGCACCAGCTAGGCTGTGTTCTGGTGAGAAGCTTTCGTGAGGGCAAACGCCACTTACGATGGAAGACGCACTCCACTGGAAATGGGGTCAGAGGCCCACTGCCATCGACATCAATGAGGATGTTCGCTGTCTGCTCATCAGGCTTCTTCTTCATGTGGTAGGCCTCGCATGAGAGCGGGTGCAGCGCTAGAGTTTTCGGGGAAGACAAGAGAATTAAAAAGACAGTGCTATGACCTGGAATGTGCCACAAATCAGCAGTCAAATGTAAGCACATTACGCAGATTTTCTCCACTGCCAAGCATAGTACAATCATTGCTAGGTGTAATGCTCTTTGAAAAAAATTAAGGGAAAACTATAAAAATAAATTTCTGGAATTCAGTGCAGAGAATAAGTGAGCATAAAAAATAGAAAAACACTCAGAACATCACTGAAACATATTAAAGGGATACACTGAGGAAAAACAGAAGTTTGCCTGTACAATAACACCTTTGCTGTGTTGCGGGCCATGTCATTTTTTTAAGCTGTGCGGACACAGATACTGGGCCCCATGATTAAGCCATGGGAGAGGTTTTAAAGTGAGGTCCTCCTCTTTAAACCTCGCAATAAAATTTGACCTATGGCTTCATTATGTGACCCAGTATTCAAGTCCACAAAGCATGCATAAATGACGTGACGTTCTGGTGACCCACGACGTAGTAGACGTGTTAAAATGACTGCATGCTTGTGTGAGAAGAGACGTCTCAGTGCAGTAGATTCCCATTAAGACGAACTCAACCGAGACAAAATCTTGGATCAGATGAACAATGTGAGATGTTTTGATTGGTTTCCCACAGGATTCAATGTGATAAAAATCCGTTAAGACAAATTGTTTTGCTCTTAATTTGGTAAAGATGAACTGTCGCAGCAATCGTGAACCCCGGCAAACCCGCGTAGATGCCCAGTAACCCCAAGCAACAGCACTAGCCGGGCATCTACACAGCACTGTCGAGCGAAGAAAAAATAAGTAAAATGTTTCAAGGTTTGGGCAAAGAAAATGCACCCCAAGAAGATAGCTTCCGTGCAACTTCGCACTGCTGTGCGGAGAAGCTGTCTTGTGGGGGTGCAGGTCTTTGCAGAGAAGCTTTCTTGACAATGCGGAAAAACCAGGGCACCTTCGCTCTTGCCAGAGTGTGCTGCAGAGATGCTAAATCTCCGAATCATGCTCGTCAAGAGCCATGCGTTGCTATTCGGGGACAAAATGATGCACAGGGGCGCATAGACACGCTCCATTTTTTTTTTGGTCATAAAGAGAACCTCCTTAATCAAAAAATCATTATCCAAGAATAGACTTCTTAAGCTTGATTACAAAGCTACGAATCATAATGCATGCAAAAACTTGACTCCCTTAGTATATCGTCTCTAAAATATCAGAGCGGTTTGTCTAACCTTTCCACACCCCGTCACATCCCCAGCCTTGCCCTGTTTCACAAGTACTTTTATTCACCACTAAGACAGGAGCCATACATTTGCGCGCATCAGTGATCCACTTCAGGTATGTGCCCGTACCACTCTCTTTACAGATTCATTTTTTTTTTAACGAGCAACGGACTGGAAAGCTTTTCCCCGCCATATCGCCGCCATAACCTGCCCATCAACATTTGCTACCACAGTGAACACCTGCACTAGGTAAACTCACCCCTTATGTAACACCCCATCAGGGGTTCTTTTAAGGAAAATAAAGTGATGCAATGCGATGTAATATGTCACACACAAGAATACATGCCTGCAAAAAGTGCGCACACAAGGCGAACTGCCCTCATGCTTTTTTAAGCCGGGAAATACTACTCACAGACATGGCAGACAGCCCCAGCATAGCCGGTGTCAGTGCAGTTGCACACAAACTCGATCGAGTCCTGCTTGCAGATGCCACCATGCTCACAGGGGTTCGGATGGCACCTGCGGAAAGTGTGAGGCCACATAAAGTTGACTGTTGTGTAAGTAAGTGTAAGCTAAGTATAAGCTAGTTTAGTTTTCCGTATTTAAAAACTGACATTTTCATAGCTAGAGTGACTCAGTCACTACCCACACTGCCTTCTATATTCCTGAAGTGCAGTGATGGCAACATTTTAGAAAAAAAAAAAAAATCGTTGCAAGGTGCACAAAAGTTGAATCTGACCAACTGGCCCAAGTGATGCAGTGTTCTCCCATCCTGTATTTTATTTCTTGCCGCTAGAGCAATAAAAATGAAGCAATATAAAAAAAAGGGTGTGAACCAGAGGTCTACACCCACATCAGTTGCAAAAGTGCTCATAAAATCTGTACCACAAGAAGCTGTGTGTGCCTGACCCATGTTCTAAAAGTGAAGTTTTTACAGACACAGTGAAGTTTAGAAATCGCTATGATTAACAAATTGCAGTGCAAAATGAAATGCCTCGCTACATACTGCACTTTAGACTATGATATCTGTATGGGTAGACCACTGAGATCAATTAGAAATGTGAGCACACAGAAAGGCAGTGTTTATGATAAGATTCATGGTAAAAGGACCCCGTTTTTCATACAGACCTACAATGTCACTAATTTGAAGTCCGTCAGACAACGAGAAACATGTTAATTAAGTAGGTGCTGTGCCTGTGCCTGAGCCTGACTACGCCCACAGCAAGGCAAAGGCCTCTCCCATGCCTCTCCAATTAACCCTGTCCTGCACCAGTTGCGGCCGCCGTATTCCTGCAAATCTTATCCACCCCCCTAACTTTCTGCCGCCCCCTGCTACCCTTGCCTTCTCCTGGAATCCACTCCGTCACCCTTAAGGACCAGCGGTTATCTCGCCTTCGCATTACATGCCCTGCCCAAGCCCACTTCTTCCTCTTGATTTCAACTAGGATATCATTAACGCGCGTTTGTTCTCTCACCCACTCTGCCCGCTTCCGGTCTCTTAACGTTACACCTATCATTTTACCTTCCCTAATATACTAAATTATTCCCACCCCCAAAGCACACAGCCTACTGTAACCCACAACGAAAAGCTATTGCTGTCATTTGTGGAAAGTCGCTGCATGAGCAGTGTGACCAGCCTGGCAGCACGCCTTCAGTAAAACCGGCTGACGACTCTGTCACGCCCTTCAGTAATGCCTGCCCAGAAACAAGTGTACAGAGTATGCTGCACCTCAGCGACTACTGGTTTTCATTTTCTCGCATGCAGCCAAGTGGATGCACGTTAGCAACGCTGCCAAAGAGTGCCGAACGCACTCAGGCCGTGAGAGAAGGAAGAGAAGGAGCACGAACCGGTCGACCATCTGGCAGGCGTCACGCAGCACCTGTCCCGCCACCTCATTGGGCGGCAGCGTGAGAACGTTGATGTAGCGCCCCTCGATGTACAGGTAGCGCATGCAGCCAATGAAACCACGCATGCCGTAAACGCCCCCTGCACAACACAAGAGAGAGAACACACACGATTCACCTTACTGGGAGGACAATCAGCACACCAGGTTACACAGTGGACGGCTCTAAGCAAGTAAAGCAACCCTCCAGTTTGTCGATTTCGGACGCCTCATTGATGCTGCGACAACTTCAAAAAGCTATTACGATACATAAGCACAAAACAAGCCACATAGACATGCATTTCCTCATTACTTGACCCCCCAGACTTCCTCATCAATGTGCGCACATTAAGAAGTGCACATAACACTGACAACGCAGCACACACTACCCAACAGAAGCTAACACCTAATGTTGATGTACACTGTGCACGGTTGTGTTGTGTTGGGTTTAGTGGCGCATAAGCATCTAGGGCTGTCATGTACCAAGCTCAGGGTATAGGGAAATTGTTTTCTGCAGAATTTTACACCAAAGTGGAAACATAACGGTGGCGTAGAGGGCCTAAAGGGTTAGTTCATACTACTTAGTGATGACAGAGGAAAGAAATTTTACAAATAGTACAAGCTTTAAAGAAGGTTGGGTATTCTTTAAAAGCACATTAAGCCAGATAGCTTTATTGAATGAGGAGAGGTGAGCCCTGCAAGCAACATGACTTACCGCTCCTCACATAGGTACATAAAAGAGGGAAGAGAATGAAAAAAAAAGACTAAGGAAGGATACAACAAAAGCTTCAACAATAAACAAGAGCAAAAAGCAATGTGCCAAGGAAGGGTGACAAACAGCAGCGGTATCAAGAATTACGATGCTGTGATGAAACCCACAAACAAAAGTACAATCTCAAGAGGCAGAACTCCAATAACAGGTTAGAAAACCCTGAATGACACAAAACAATTGCTACAAAAAATATAAAAAGAAAGAAAGCAAGAGCTCCCAACAAAACAGCTGCACAGATGACGTTCAGACACAGAAATCCTTAGCAATCAAAAAATGAGCTTTGTTCAGCCTCAGGCAGTGTTGTCCTGATTACAACCCTAATTCTTGAGGACAACAAAGTTTTGCTTCTGTGTTTGATTCTGAGAGTAAGCACTCTTTTGCATAAAGCAAGCCTGCAAACCTTTCAGAGTCCCTCACCCTAAGAAATCTCAAAGCTTTGTTCCAGTATTATTCTATATAAAAAATGCCACCTTTCGAATAGACAGCAGCACAAAGTGCATCCCTGAAGCTAATCCAATGCAAATAAACCGATTATAACGAGGCATATAAAATGGGAAAAAAACCATGTTAAGTCCATTCGAGCAGAAATCTACAACTTGTGGTATGCCAAAAAAAAAAAAGAAACTAAATTTGGTGCTTGAATACTGAAAAGGAGTTCACCATGATCAACACTGACGCAATGCTCATTGTCCCCCTTTTCGACTAGTGTTATGAAATTTCCAATACAGTCTAACTCGAATATAATGAATTCGAGTAGAGTGAATTATGCTTCGATGCAACGCGCCCACAGACCCGATACGATGCGCCCACAAAGAAAACCGCAGACTGCATGGTACCCACCCCGTGGTACTGCGCTACGCACTCACGCGGGTGGCTAGCTGGCAGGCATTCCTGTTCCCAAAGTTGCTGGTAGTGCCAGGAACAGTCATGCACCTCATTTTCACAACTGATACTTTGGACTGTGTGGAGCCCAACAGTTCCGGTTTTTAGGATTAAAACAGATGCCAGCAATACTGCAGAGATCATTTTTCAACTAGAAGTTCATGCTCTCTTTTTTTTTCCAGCCTAATAAAGATGAAAATGGGCATCGCTGTTGCAACCAAGTGGTTCTCCAGTGCCATGAAAGGTGCCATCTTGGGTTTAAATCGATCAGTGACTGTAGCGAACAAATCGCGGTGAATCACGCTGTTCGTTACAATTGGGTTTGACTGTACTACCTATAAAAAAACAGATCTACACATTTACTTTAAAAATGCCACCGAGTCTGACAGCAAACAGCTGTCTGTGCATACAGCACGTGCAACTGCGAAAAGAAAGAGTTCAGAAGCAGGAATGACAGGCAGTGTACCTCCAACCAGGTATTCACGGCCTGTCTCCACGGTGAAGAGACGTGTGGTGATGCTGGGCACACCATCCAGGTGCAGCTCGATGCGGTTTTTCTTCAGAGCCAGCGTCACCCGATGCCAACGACCATCATTCAGGAGCTCTGCAAACCAGTAAAGAGCACGGACACAGACATGGTTACCAAATTTTTTAAAGTAATGCCGAAGTCAAAGATTCCAAATCTACACCAACTACGGAGTTCTGTGACAAGAGACAAATCTCAGTACATGGATGGCTTTGCGTTCTCCTTTTTGTGAGGGATCAACTAAACACTGTGAGCCAAGGTTCCCTGTGTTCCAAACCATGCCATACCGCACATGGAAAGCACTCCTAGTGTCGAGACCGGGCCAGTCTCTCACGATAGTACGCGGACATGTACACAAGGGGTCGAAAATCTCTGACCCCCCCCCCTCCCTCTCCACTGTGCCACGCTGCATGCGGACACCACCTGAAGATGAACTCCAGGTGTCGAAACCGGCACTGCACTAGTGTCGACACCAGGACATCAGGTGGTGTTCTCATGCAGCCCGGCATGGTTTGGAACTTGGAGGGGTGGAAGGTCAGAGACTTTTGACCCCAACTGTACCTCTTCTGGACAGCGCCTCTCAGCGTGCATCAAGGGGACACTTGCGACAACTTCATGCAATGTTTCATTTCCAGTAAAAATTGATTGTCTGGCTTTTTGTGGCTCTTATTGTGTTTGTTTGGTAGCAAAAGACGCATTTTCTAGAAATTTAAAGTTAAAAATGGAATGTTTCTTCCCTCCACTTCATTCAAGCTCGCAATGCTGATCATCAAGGGAACTACGGAGGCTGTGATCACTGGCTGGAAGTTGCTGGTGGTGTGGTCTAGAGCCTCAGACCTCGTGAAGGACTTCATGTCATTAGCGTGGCTTTTTGGGCTTGTTGGTACATACTTCAAAGACACTGTAGCGCAGCAAAAGACGAGGACACAAGAAACGAGAGACGAACAGCACGAGCGCTAACTTCCAACAAACTTTATTCTCCTGAAGCATCACACTTTTATACACCAGAAAACAGTAATCACACGTGCGAACAGTATCAATTTCTTAGAAAAACGAGCTCTTTATCTGAGAGGAGAATGGAAGGTGTGCTTACACACGAGCCTCCTGACCTATTTATCTTTTCGGCTTCAATGATTTCGCGCGTTAACCTTTCTCTACTTTTTCCTATTACCAGACTTTTATCAAAGTAAGGCTTACAGGTTTTTGACTTGCATGCGAGAATGTGGTCAACCAGCGATCCGCCTTGCCCGTTTCTGACGTTGCGAGCGTGTTCCATTAGGCGCTCGTTCAGACATCTCCCTGTCTGGCCGATATAGTGTTTCCCGCATGACAAGGGAATTTGATATACAACACCTTCATCGCACGTGACGTAGGGCTTCTGGTGCCTAGTTGCGCAACCGCGCGCTTTGTTGGTGTTGATTTTTCCCAGTTTGCACAACGTTGCAAGTTTTTTCGGCGCCGAGAACACGACGGTCGCATTCGCTCGTTGACCAATTCTTTTTAAATTGTGGGAAATCTTGTGTAGATAAGGTACTACAACAAGGTTTTTTCGTTCACGAGGAACCGGGTTTAGGTTACAATGATTTTCTGGTTTCATTCTCTTAACAAGTTTTTCGGCAACAGAAACTTGAACATGAGAGGGGTACCCGGCATTAGTCAGCCTCTTGGACTGCTCTTGAAAACTATCGGTCATCATGTGCGGACAAGATTTCTGGAGAGCATTTTGAAAACATAAATTGACAATACCTCTTTTTACCAGTTTTGAATGAGCGGAGTGATATGGCAGCATCGGCTTGTTACTACGCGGCTTGTAGGCCCAGCATATGTGATGAGCGTGAAAGATGAAGTTAATATCTAAAAATCTAATGGAGTTATCGATGGGCAATTCGCATGTTAAAACAAGCGGTTTAAAATGTTCTCTCATGGTAGTTAAAATGCTCTGAGCCTTTGACTCAAGTGAGCCGTGGTCACACTTAACAAGAATAAAAAAGTCATCAACAAATCTAAAGACCTTGATTACGTCCAAGCTTTCTAGGTGGCTGGAAACAGCCTTGTCAAGTTTTGATAAAAACAGATTACTCAAAATCGGCGCTATGCACGACCCGATGCATATCCCTTCTTTCTGAAGGTAGGGTTTTCCTTCCCAGTTAATAAACGTTGACTGCAAGTAAATAGCTAAAATTTCTAAAAAAAAAAAAAAAATTTTAAAAAAATTTTTAAAAATTTTTAAAAAAATTTTAAAAAAAATTTTTTAATGTTCGCCAGAATCCCTGTGCTACAGTTTCACTCATAGCGCTTGCGACATGTCGTGCACGCACAATGTCGTTCTGCATTCGCAACAAGTTGCTGCCTGAAGACGTGAGGCGGTTGTTTGGAGGATTCATCCCATCGGCTGGTCACGGCATGAGGGCGTGCAAGCTTGCCAAATCTGAGTGGTACAGGCAAGCCCGGCTTCACAGGCAGTGCCTCGAGGCTCAGCTTCTCTCGAATGGCGAAAGTCAGGCAGCCTGGCGAACTCTTCGGGAATACCAGCGTATCTCTGCTCAAGCTACCGAATGCTTGTGGGCTCAACATCTGCCACAACTACGGGCCGACCTTGCGAGCAGGACGAAGACAGCCCGGAGCACCGTCCACACCCTGGAGGCCCTGGATCTACCGGATGACGTGTCAAGGGTTCTATCGTTAGGACCAAAGTTCGCTGTGGAGCCCAAGCCGTCAGCTGCACAACTACTTGCGATGGTACGCCAAGTATCGCAGCGTGCAACGCAACTGGAACACGACCGCTGCATTTCAGAAGGAGTCGACGTTTTGCAGTGCTCAAAGCCAGGATCTTCCAAGCTACCCCTCAAGCGCGTCGAGTCCTTCATCAAGGAACAGGACCTGATCGTGCTGCCTGCTGACAAAGAAGGTGGCTTTGCAATTCTATCCTGTGAACTTTACAAGTCAAAGGCTGACGAAGCCGTGTCTTCTGTATTTAACTGCCGCAACGAAGTAATGATGTCAAAAGTAAAAGCTAAAGCGAAGAAGCTATGCAACAAGTTAAACCTTACCAAGCTGGCTAAAGAAATAGGCGATGCACGAAAAGATTTTTTAGACGTGTTTTTCAGTGCAAAAACCCATAAACCGGAAAAACCATTCAGGGTGATCATTTCTGAAACTGGCACATGGCAAAAAACGGTGTCAATGTACTTACAAAGCAAACTTAACCTTTTACCGCTTGACGACCCCTTTATGGTTAAGAAATCTGACGAAATTTTAGACTTTGTTCGGTCGCGCTCTGATGACAGCATGGTTGCATTTTCTGTAGATGTTAAGGATCTATATTACTCGCTGCCGAATGACAAGGTGCTGTGCTGTGTAGAGGAGTGCATAGATGAGTTTGGGTGTGTTGCTTTCCAGAATGCGGCGGGTGTGTCGGCGAGCAGTTTTTTAGAAATTTTAGCTATTTACTTGCAGTCAACGTTTATTAACTGGGAAGGAAAACCCTACCTTCAGAAAGAAGGGATATGCATCGGGTCGTGCATAGCGCCGATTTTGAGTAATCTGTTTTTATCAAAACTTGACAAGGCTGTTTCCAGCCACCTAGAAAGCTTGGACGTAATCAAGGTCTTTAGATTTGTTGATGACTTTTTTATTCTTGTTAAGTGTGACCACGGCTCACTTGAGTCAAAGGCTCAGAGCATTTTAACTACCATGAGAGAACATTTTAAACCGCTTGTTTTAACATGCGAATTGCCCATCGATAACTCCATTAGATTTTTAGATATTAACTTCATCTTTCACGCTCATCACATATGCTGGGCCTACAAGCCGCGTAGTAACAAGCCGATGCTGCCATATCACTCCGCTCATTCAAAACTGGTAAAAAGAGGTATTGTCAATTTATGTTTTCAAAATGCTCTCCAGAAATCTTGTCCGCACATGATGACCGATAGTTTTCAAGAGCAGTCCAAGAGGCTGACTAATGCCGGGTACCCCTCTCATGTTCAAGTTTCTGTTGCCGAAAAACTTGTTAAGAGAATGAAACCAGAAAATCATTGTAACCTAAACCCGGTTCCTCGTGAACGAAAAAACCTTGTTGTAGTACCTTATCTACACAAGATTTCCCACAATTTAAAAAGAATTGGTCAACGAGCGAATGCGACCGTCGTGTTCTCGGCGCCGAAAAAACTTGCAACGTTGTGCAAACTGGGAAAAATCAACACCAACAAAGCGCGCGGTTGCGCAACTAGGCACCAGAAGCCCTACGTCACGTGCGATGAAGGTGTTGTATATCAAATTCCCTTGTCATGCGGGAAACACTATATCGGCCAGACAGGGAGATGTCTGAACGAGCGCCTAATGGAACACGCTCGCAACGTCAGAAACGGGCAAGGCGGATCGCTGGTTGACCACATTCTCGCATGCAAGTCAAAAACCTGTAAGCCTTACTTTGATAAAAGTCTGGTAATAGGAAAAAGTAGAGAAAGGTTAACGCGCGAAATCATTGAAGCCGAAAAGATAAATAGGTCAGGAGGCTCGTGTGTAAGCACACCTTCCATTCTCCTCTCAGATAAAGAGCTCGTTTTTCTAAGAAATTGATACTGTTCGCACGTGTGATTACTGTTTTCTGGTGTATAAAAGTGTGATGCTTCAGGAGAATAAAGTTTGTTGGAAGTTAGCGCTCGTGCTGTTCGTCTCTCGTTTCTTGTGTCCTCGTCTTTTGCTGCGCTACAGTGTCTTTGAAGCTTCATGTCATCACAGTTTATCTGTGAAAACAGCCCATTGTTGCTACACTGTAAGGAGCCAGCGCCACACTGCGGCGACAGAAGACGCACGGGAGGCGGACGAAGAAGAAAAGAAAAGGAATACGTGGCAGAGAGAACGTGCGGGGGAGAAGAGGAAGACAGCGGTCGGCGACGGAGGTGGACCTGTTCTGCTGGCGCCCCGAGTTACCAGGCTTGGGCCTCAGCTGCAGACGTCCGGGTGACCAGACCCGGACAGCCGTCGTCGGGAGCCTCGGCCGTCACATCCAGGCGCCTCTCTTCCCGCCCAGCCGACAGCTTCTCGACACGGGCCGCCTCTAACATCTCCGTGGCGCACCCGGGCTACCTGACCTGGGGGCCGTGCCCGGAGCACACAGACGCTATTTTCTTCGGCAGCGTTGAGGCCGCCGTGGAGAACGCCGCCAACCGGGTGTCAACGAAGGGAACCCGACACACGTGCCTAAAGTCTGCCCCGACGCCCAGCCATGCCTCCTCGCTCGACGCATCAGGCTCATCACTGGGACACAAAGAAATTTAAGTGTGACTTTCCTTTTTGACTGTCTTCTCGCGAGTGTTTGTTTACCTTTCCTTTTTCCTCTTTGTTCTCTCTCATGTCTGTTTTTTTCCCCGTTTCATTTCAATACTTCAATTAGATTTTCCTTTCCTGCAAATGCCGCCTCGTTTATTTCTTTCCTATAACTCATGAATGTTAATGCGTAAATTTGACCTGCAGTCTTCACCTCCTCACATACACGTATAGTTCATTTTCTGGCCTTTCCTAGCTTATAAAAGCTTCGTTATCAGCGAAAATGACTTCTTTGTCCTTAGGACATGGTTAATGGGCGCACATCGGCCAACTTTTAATTTGCCCTGAGAATCAAATGTGGGCTTGTGGGGTTATGCACCAATTTTGGCTGCCCAAACCAACTGATCTTTGAGAACCATTTTTTTTATGCGAAGCATATTACTAGAGGTACACTACAGCCCTTCGCCGTGGTTACGCGCCGTGCACACCACATGGTACAGTGACGTCACACCACGTGACACATGACGTCACGACAGAGGAAGACGGAGGTACACTACAGCCCTTCGCCGTGGTTACGCGCCGTGCACACCATGTGGTACAGTGACGTCACACCACGTGACATACCACGTGACACATGACGTCATACAGAGGAAGACGGAGGTACACTACAGCCCTTCGTCGTGGTTATGCGCCGTGCACACCACGTGGTACAGTGACGTCACACCACGTGACACATGACGTCATGACAGAGGAAGACGGAGGTACACTACAGCCCTTCGCCGTGCACACCACGTGGTACAGTGACGTCACACCACGTCACACATGACGTCACGACAGAGGAAGACGGAGGTACACTACAGCCCTTCGCCGTGGTTATGCGCCACCAGTGACATCACACCACGTGACATACCACGTGACACATGACGTCACGACAGAGGAAGACGGAGGTACACTACAGCCCTTCGCCGTGGTTACGCGCTGTGCACACCACGTGGTACAGTGACGTCACACCACGTGACATACCACGTGACACATGACGTCACGACAGAGGAAGACGGAGGTACACTACAGCCCTTCGCCGTGGTTATGCGCCGTGCACACCACGTGGTACAGTGACGTCACACCACGTGACATACCACGTGACACATGACGTCATGACAGAGGAAGACGGAGGTACACTACAGCCCTTCGCCGTGGTTATGCGCTGTGCACACCACGTGGTACAGTGACGTCACACCACGTTACATACCACGTGACACATGACGTCACAACAGAGGAAGACGGAGGTACACTACAGCCCTTCGCTGTGGTTATGCGCCGTGCACACCACGTGGTACAGTGACGTCACACCACGTTACATACCACGTGACACATGATGTCACGACAGAGGAAGACGGAGGTACACTACAGCCCTTCGCCGTGGTTACGCGCTGTGCACACCACATGGTACAGTGACGTCACACCACGTGACATACCACGTGACACATGACGTCACGACAGAGGAAGACGGAGGTACACTACAGCCCTTCGCCGTGGTTACGCGCTGTGCACACCACGTGGTACAGTGACGTCACACCACGTGACATACCACGTGACACATGACGTCACGACAGAGGAAGACGGAGGTACACTACAGCCCTTCGCCGTGGTTACGCGCTGTGCACACCACGTGGTACAGTGACGTCACACCACGTGACATACCACGTGACACATGACGTCACGACAGAGGAAGACGGAGGTACACAACAGACCTTCGCCGTGGTTATGCGCTGTGCGCACCACGTGGTACAGTGACGTCACACCACGTGACATACCACGTGACACATGACGTCACGACAGAGGAAGACGGAGGTACACAACAGACCTTCGCCGTGGTTATGCGCTGTGCGCACCACGTGGTACAGTGACGTCACACCACATGACACATGACGTCACGACAGAGGAAGACGGAGGTACACTACAGCCCTTCGCCGTGGTTATGCGCTGTGCACACCACGTGGTTATGCGCTGTGCACACCACGTGGTACAGTGACGTCACACCACGTGACATACCACGTGACACATGACGTCACGACAGAGGAAGACGGAGGTACACTACAGCCCTTCGCCGTGGTTATGTGCCGTGCACACCACGTGGTACAGTGACGTCACACCACGTGACATACCACGTGACACATGACGTCATGACAGAGGAAGACGGAGGTACACACAGCCCTTCGCCGTGGTTATGCGCCGTGCACACCACGTGACATACCACGTGACACATGACATCACGACAGAGGAAGACGGAGGTACACTACAGCCCTTCGCCGTGGTTATGTGCTGTGCACACCACGTGGTACAGTGACGTCACACCACGTGACATACCACGTGACACATGACGTCATGACAGAGGAAGACGGAGGTACACACAGCCCTTCGCCGTGGTTATGCGCCGTGCACACCACGTGGTACAGTGACGTCACACCACGTGACACATGATGTCACGACAGAGGAAGACGAAGGTACACTACAGCCCTTAGCCGTGGTTACGCGCTGTGCACACCACGTGGTACAGTGACGTCACACCACGTGACATACCACGTGACACATGACGTCACGACAGAGGAAGACGGAGGTACACTACAGCCCTTCGCCGTGGTTACGCGCTGTGCACACCACGTGGTATAGTGACGTCACACCACGTGACACATGACGTCACGACAGAAGAAGACGGAGGTACACTACAGCCCTTCGCCGTGGTTATGTGCCGTGCACACCACGTGGTACAGTGACGTCACACCACGTGACATACCACGTGACGCATGACAGAGGAAGACGGAGGTACACTACAGCCCTTCGCCGTGGTTATGCGCCGTGCACACCACGTGGTACAGTGACGTCACACCACGTGACATACCACGTGACACATGACGTCATGACAGAGGAAGACGGAGGTACACTACAGCCCTTCACCGTGGTTATGCGCCGTGCACACCACGTGGTACAGTGACGTCACACCACGTGACATACCACGTGACACATGACGTCACGACAGAGGAAGACGGAGGTACACTACAGCCCTTTGCCGTGGTTACACGCCGTGCACACCACGTGGTACAGTGACGTCACACCACGTGACATACCACGTGACACATGACGTCACAACAGAGGAAGATGAGGGTCCACCTCGCGCCGTCGCTGTGGTTGCATGCCGTGCAGGCCACGTGGTACAGTGACGAGACACCACGTGACATACCACGTGACACATGACGTCACGACAGATCGCCGTCACGCGCTGGGAAAGGGAGAACGATGCCATCGCCCAGACACCGGAATGTCCTCGAGCGGCATTCCCGCGCATTTCGAACGCGCGTTCACACTCGGTGTAGGTGAAACGCTCGCTCCACCGGGCAGGCGGACGCGGCTTCCGTGGCAATCCAGACGCCCACCCAACGCGCGTCTCGGGGTTAGTCGGCGTTCCGCTGTAGCCATGCCGTTGTCTTCCCCCACGACGAAGGCTTCTAGTGGTTGTATTAAAATGACCAAGTATTCAACCAAGGAAAGCCATGTATTACCAAGCCTAGCCATCAATATGCTTCACATCTGACCAGGGTTAACCAAGTTAAGCCTCAGCCATTTTTTTTTTGCTGCAGTCACTAGATTATTGCACAAAGGAAACATGTGGGCAGTAAGGTCGAACAAAGCGCAGGTCACACATTTTTCGTAAATAATATGCCTCAGCATGAGCCAGGTCACCGCTAGTATCCCTACGGAGAGAGTATAAAACACGTGAGCCTTAGTGTTTTCTTTTTTGTTGTTGTTGTTGCTGCTATTACAACTGGTTGGGAACAACAGTTGCAAAAAAAAAAACCTCCTGTTCTTCTTGCATTACTTGTTTGGAGAGTGGATTAGTATCAACAGCGAGTAAGTTCCCGGGCATGGTACGCGATCCACTTGAGACCACGCACCTTTCTAGTTTATGATAATTTTGGTAATTATTGGGCATGGGCCATACTTGTGAGTCCTCAAAACACAGCGTGCAAGCATTATTCAGCAATTCTGACAAGATTACGTGCTCAGAGCCTTTCGGTATGCTGAGAGGAAAGTTCCAAACACTTTCCCATTCCACTACGGATGATACGAACAAATGAGCTGTGACCACATCCTCGAGCACTAAATGCTGCCCATACACTGACACCGCCGCGATCGCTAGTCATGCGGTACGCTCTGCGAGCAGTGAGTAGCGGTGCACAGGCCATTGATCACCAACGCTGCGATCAGCAGTTATGCTGCAAGCACCACAAGTAGTGATCTGTAGCCACACAGCCATAAATAAATCCCGTCAGCTGCAAACAAATCCTATCAGCCATAAACAGATCTGCATAAATGCATTTAACATGCTTCCGCATATGGACTTTGTTCTGTTTGTCTTGGATAGCACAGAATTTTGGATGATACAATTTTTTTCCTGAGCCTGTGGTATTCTTTTGCAAGAGAAATATGATGGGAGTCCAAGCTCTCATTACAAAAAAAAAAAAAAATCACAAAAATCCTACCAACCCGAAAATGCACAGTGACAGCAATCAACAAAAAAAAACCTCTTGTCACAAATGAGGCACAACAACAAAAGTGTGCCGATGAATTACAGCCATCTTGGCAGCAATAAGCGGGAAACAGCCTTTTCGGAATTTCACGTACTTGCAGAGCAGCCTTCAAAAAATTTCTACAGAATTACTAATCCTCAAATTAAAGTCTGTGAGCGCCCCAACCAAGGCCACAGGAAAAGGGGAATCGTGGCCACAGCACAATACGTCACCACCTAACAGGAAGCAGTCAGCGATACTCACGGTCGAATGGCTTCAGGAGAACCTCGGGGGTATTCACGCTTTGAACCTGCACCCGGATACGTCCAGACTCCAGGAAGAGCTGCAAGCGAAGATTCCCAATTATTGCGGCACCCACAATCGCAAGAAAAGTGCATTTCCAGCTGTGTTGCGTGTGCGTCTCCTTATCTTGTTCTACGTCAGTTTCGCTGGTTCCACCATCTGTGCATTATGAACCAACTAGCCTAACAACTTCCTCTACTGAAAGTGGATTTCGCGTCCATGTCATTAAACTTTATCTTCCTTAATTTTTTTAGATACCAAGGTTATAAAATGGGAACCTCTTCAAAGATTTAACCTGATTTTAGTACCGATGAGAAAATAATACACACTTTTTTCCTCGCAGCTCATTTGATTCCATCTACGGAATGAATCTAATGTTACTTTCTTCCTTACTTACACATGTATGTTGGTTTCTACTTTTTGCCATCGTGTTCCTACAAAAGCCTTAAAACGAGATATTAGCACCAATGAATAAGCAAATGAATAAAAAACCTGTCGATATCAGAGTGAAAAATAGATTACATGCGAGAGATGGGTTCTGATTAACCCTTTGCAGCACTTTTAATGATGGACAATGCAGCAATTAAAATCATTTTTTAATGACAGGAAACACAGCAGTTAAAAACCATCATAGTAATTTATGCATGAAATGCAACAAAATATGGCATCGGTATGCAACGTTTTATGCAGATTTCAGAACTGCATTTTATTTTAAGCTTGCTGGTACTGGTGCAGTCAGAACGCTGAGTAATTACAATTAACTCTTTCCTTACCGCGAAAAAATGGCCTATTTTTAGTGTTTTAAAATAAAAATTATTTCTTCAAGAAATACCAAAGGCACTGTTCACTGCAATATATCAAACTGTAGCTTATTGTTTACACTTCCAAGCAAAAAAACTGCCAGAGTTGTTTGTGCAAAACTTTCAGAAAATTTATTGATTAACTAACGGGCTCTTTAGGTGAAAAGGAGGCTTGGCCTTCCTTGGTACCATTATAATAAAAACCTGCTGGCGCATTTGGAATAATATCTAGGCTATATGTTTCGAAAACCGTAAAGCACCAAACTAAACCACTCTCGTCACTTACAATCAGGTGCTCTACATAAAATCCTAAGTGAAAAGTAAAATGAACACGTGCAAGCACGCGCTGATGTACCAGGCCTCCAAGACAAAGTCTCACAATCGAAACTGAAATCCGACTATTGCATGTGATTGTCGTAACTCACCACTACTGCTCTAAAAAAAAAAAACCAAAAAAAAAGAGAAAAGGACAGCGTAAGAACCAACAAAAGTGCTCAGTGTAGCCTTCTGCCTTTGAGGAGCACACGGGAAACAAATTCCTTGATCTACAACAGGCCAACTAGGTGCGATCAAAGTTTCATTTTTTGCGTCGCCTACTAACGTTAAAAAATGAAAAAACAAAAACAAAACTGGAACCAAAGAGGTGGTGTTATAGAACCAAACTGGATGGCACAGCTTGTCCAGAAGCACCATCTTGAATTTTTGGTGGCAGGTTCAAGACGTCTACAATTCCTGACTGATGACCTATGGCGTGATAAGGAAAGAGTTAACACCCTCATAAAGTCATCCACAGGGTGTTAAATATCTAAGGAGGAAGTTTTTGACATAATCATGTTCATAAATCTTTGTTATGTGCAGTTAAGCTATCAGTTCTTTTAACAAACTTTCAGAAACTATTGTATGTGCGCATAAATAAATAAAGAGCTTTATTGCTCTGCTGGATTTATTGAACGTCGATCAAAATGCAGCACCCAAGAACAGAACATTCCAGTGCGGTTCTACTACTGCTTTGTTTGTACCAAGCAAATGTTCATGAGTCAGCTCAACTGCATGTTTCCTTATTTTGCATATTACTACCCTTTTATACTAGAACAATATCAGTTTCCACAATACAACAATGAATGAAGAAAGGATGGATTAAACACGCGTAGTGACTGCCAATGGTACTTTTTTTAAATTAAAAGTTCAGTTAGTAGTGATGCCTATCCTGCAGGAACATGCCATATGATATCACCAACTAGATAATGTGCACATAATGCTACTAGAATTGAAGAAACAACAGTGCCCAAGACTGGATGAATGGTTGAAGAAGCAGCACACACAGCCTAGATGACTACAGTCACCATCAGCTAGAGTCATCATCATCATCTACAGCCTAACAACAACCACTGCAGGGTGAAGGCCTCTTTCATGTCTCTCCAATTAACCCAATCCTCTGCCAGCTGTGGCCACCTTATCCCCATCGACTTCTTAATCTCATCCGCCCACGTTAAGTTTCTGGCGCCCCCTGTTAGGATTGCATTCTCTTGATTTCCAATCTGTTACCCTTAACTCTTTCGCTACCACGCCATAGGCAATCGATCGCATATGATCGATTCAAATCGTCCGCGCAAAATAGCTCATTTTGGAGCGTCGTGGACGTGCTCCGCCATCTAGTTAGCAAGCTCAACAACTGCTCTTTCGATTGCAGCCTTGGTTTTAGTGTTTTGACATAAGGGGGCGCCATGAAAAAAAAAGTTTGAACGGCCGCAGCAGCGTCAGCCGGAGAAAATGGCGTCCGCATCGCCGCGCGCTCCTCGAAAGCGAAAGCTGACACCGAGCACGTCGGCCGGTTTCGGTTTCGTTTTTTGTGATGAAAACAGCGGTTATTAGTCGGGCAACAATGTACAAACGTCGGATTTCGGTTTCGACAGCGAGACTTCGCCTCGGGCGCCTGGAACGTCAGCGCGTACTTGCATGTAAGTTCTGTTTTCGTTCGCTGTGTGTTTTCTGCGATGGATACGCTTTGTAATTGATGACAGTGGTATATTTTTGCGATTCAGGGTCTTTACAACGTATGGCGAAGACAGTTTGCCAAATGCTCAAGGTCGCGTCGCGTTTTTCAACCAAGACGACAGCTAGGTGTCCCCATCGACACATCGCTGCGGAGCGGCGCTCGGAGATTCGCTCGAGCTCTCGACTTTTTTTTGATGCTCTTCACGGCGGAAATAATGAAGACAATGTGCCGAAACACTAATAAGTATGCATGAATGAAGATTTTGAACAAGCACACATACGCTCGGCGTGACGGCTCATGGGAAGACGTGAATCCGTTGGAGATGCTGAAGTTCATTGGAATCATCATATACATTGGAATTGTTGACCTGCCACGACTATATATCTATTGAAATACCAGAATAATCTATTCTGGCCCTCTGCCATCAACAATCATTTCCCAAAATTGGTTTTTCGCTTTTTTTTTTTTTGCACGTAACGGACGCGGATGTTTCAGCGGCGGCAGCATCTATTGGCAAGACTTGGAAAGTATCCTGGCTTTTGAACCACATCGATAAAACTTATTTCATCGATCCTGATGTTTTAGAGATTGCCTAAAATGCCAAATTTTATTAGATGGCTTTCAGGGAGCAGCTCATTCAAGAAATCTTCGGGTATGGTGAGGGAAAAGAAGTCCACGCCCCCAATCCTCCCATAGAATCCATTCAGCTCCAACCAAAGAAATGAAAAAAAAGAAGAAACTTCAAGCTCGGCTATCAGAGAACAAGGGAGGAACAAAGATAAAACCTTATGTGAAGCACCTGTCAGTCTACCTCTGCTTCACATCTTCACCCCTGATTGCTCTTCACAGCGGCACCGCAGTCATGACCCCTGACTTGACTGGCCATGGAAAGTGCAGTAATTTTTTCTCATGGCTGAAACTGTGAATAATGACAGCTATAAACATGTGCAACAGTTTGTATATTCCAGTTTTCGTCTAATCGAGTTCTGGCTTAGTGCAGCCCGTAATTTTTATTTTTGCTATATACTTTTTTTGTGTTTTTGGCATTTACAAATAAATGTTCATTCACTCTTGCACACACAACTCTTCTGTTTGTTTCATTCAGAAGTGTAACTAATAAGCTACAATTTCATGCATTGCAATATGTGCTGGGTGTATTAGTTCTTGTGAAAACATTTTTCCTTTCAGTACACTCCAAATCGTCCATTTTTCCGCGGTAGCGAAAGAGTTAATGGCCATCGGTTATCTTGCCTTCGCATTACATGCCCTGCCCAAGCCCATTACTTCTTCTTGATCTCGACTAGGATGTTAAAAACCCACATCTGTCCCCTGACACACTCTGCTCTCTGGTCTCTTAGCGTACCCACCATTCTCCTTTCCATAGCTCGCTGTGTTGTCCTCAATTCAAGTTCAACCCTTTCAGTGAGCCCCCATAGGTGAGTAACGGCAGGATACAGCTGCTAAATACGTTTCTCTCTACGACTGCAATTGTATTACCACTGAAGATGTTCTAGCAGTTGAAGATGCTTTGTGGCCAGCAAAAGTAGATGCACGAATGCGGTCATACTCACCTTAACGTAACCCTCAATGGAAAACTTGTTGTAAAGTAGGAGTCCTCGTTCATTGAAGGTGCGGAAGTCAAAGCTGCAGTTCATGCTGCTCTGCATGTAGCCAGGAATTTTCAGCATAGATGCCGAGTCAACAAATGTCACCGGGATCACTTGCTCGAACTGCAACGAGAACACAGCTGCTGTCAGTTTCAACTAGAACATCAACGTCCACTTCAGGATTACAGTAAAAGCTCGTCAATTTGACTCCCCTTAATTCGAACCACCGGCGCAGTCCTGGTGAAAGCCCACGTAAGCTTATAGCGTTGGATGGTCACTAATTCAGACACTACGGGTCTCGCACCAGTTAAATCGAACAGGTTTCCAAAGGGAGGCCGTATCCAGGTATAATTGGCACAGCAAGCGATCAACCAAGTAGCTCTATTCAAACCAGGACTGCGTGCTGCAGAGTCGCCCGCAAATCTTTGAAGTGCGCACAACGCACAGCCCCTTCCCCGAGAAATAAACCGACTGCTTAGTACTGGTTTCGCTTTTCTGAGCTTCGCACCAGCATGTGGCAACAGCGGCTATTGGCCGCACATCAGCCAGCCAGTCAATCCCAGCTGCCCGGTGCATCGCTGGTCTTTAGTTTTCTTTTGTTTTCTCACTGCTTCAGCACCACTGCACACTTGTCTCGATTCTGTTCACATGGTTCTTCCGTTCTTCCAACATGCTGAAAGTACACTCTCGTCGTGCCATTCACTTTTTGTACAATGAACGCTCCTCAAATGTGACACTGCTGCTGTGCTGGCTCCAGTGCTACTATGTCGCACTGCAAAGGACGCTGCAGGATCCCTAATCATTTTGAAACAGTCCTGATTCAACGCTCCAGACAATTTGCATGCAATAAAGCATTGACGAAACTATGAAAAACAGTCATTGGCACACAGTTCTGACCTTAAAACCAAGAGGCCGTTGTCCAGTCTTTCATCAAATAAATTTACTGCGATGCAAAACGTTCTTGCTAGTTTTTCTGGGGTCATTCGATAATTTGACCCTCAGAATAATTTGGACATTTTTCCTGGTCCCTTGAAATTCGAATCATCGAGCTCTTACTGCACTTTCTGACTAAGAGCTTAAAGGGGTGGAGACACCAAATTTGTGGTTCGCGTGTTCTTAGTTTCAAACGTTTCTTATGGCTCCAGGAAGCATGATACACACTCAAAGATTCATATATTCACAGTGAATAATTTATTATAGCATTTGTAGGTGAACGATTTTCGGTTTCGGGACACCGAGTTGTACAGTGACGTCACAGAGGGGGAAGATCAACTGCTTCGCTTGGTCACGTGGGCCCACAAAAGTTGTGACGCACCTACTGCTGCATCGTCTGCTTTCCCACATACGTGCTGACCAGCGCATGAAAACAAACAACTGCATGTCTAGTCCCAGCAGCTCGGATTCTGACAGATCTGATTCCAATGAGTGAGGATATCGACTTTTTTTTGTTCGCACGCTAATATCACCTTCGCGGGTTCGCGTGAGGATGCGAAATGCCAAAGCATCGCTGCGCCGCTCTACCCAAGCTGCGCCCACAACCGGTGTCACACTTCGCTGCCATGCAGCAGTACCTGAGCGCTGCTTGGGATGGTGTACAAGTATCACAAGAAAAGACAAGATCGCCTTGTTATCAGAACTCCCAGCTATACTCGAGCAGCGACAAAGCATGCCTGCTTATGTTGGGAGCTTTCGGCAACCGAGCGAATGGCGGTTAGCAGCAAACGCGGCTCGCTGGTGCGTCGACTGCACTCACGCGGCTGTGCCCCGCTCATCGTACTTCACTGTATTTTGGTATGACGTCACTAAAACTTTAATTTTTCTACTCCCCTTGTGACGTCATGGTTGATGACGCTAGCGATGGGTCTAGATCATGAGAGTGAGCATTTAGGTAATCTTTGGAACCGAATTAAAATATTTTTTAAACGTTTGTTGCGTCCAACACCTGGCTGTGAGTGCCCTTGCATACATAGAAATCCCATAGCAGGCTTTTTATAGCTTCAAAATTTGTCTCCACCCCTTTAAGGTGACTTATTTTTAGTTGCTCCCATTTTCGTAGTAAATCGAGCACTTTTACACTGCAGTCGTACACTGACACCTTCTTAATTGTATACCCTGCTGCTGTTTGCTACTGTAGACTTAGTTCGCACCCACACTGGATGCCACAGCAAAACCTGAGCAAACTACTGTTTCAGTTCATACAATTAGTTGCCTCTTGATAGCCCAAGCACAAAGGACGGAGCTCAAAGTTGGTTCAAATGACGCAGAGTTCAAGCTCAGGGGAGCTTTTTTACGCACCTGGTGCAGACGGGACCAAAGCATCAGTTTGAATAAACCAGTTTCTCAAATTAAGCAAGTTCAAATTAATGACAGTCCACTGTTCCATAAACGACTGTTGTGTGTGACGGGAATGCACATTAACAAGATTTTTCAAAAGCCCTGCCCGACCGCATAGCAGTGAACACCTAACAGTGATGCAAGGACACAGTCCTTGCAAGCAAAGAATTGAATTGAATTGAATTGGCTTTTTATTTGCAGATGCAGATACATTCCTTCTGCTCACTCATTTCACACAAATAGGCATTGCCGAAATGCCACTTAAATGCCACTGATTGCCTTCTCTCTGTTTCTAAATGAAAAAAAAAAAAAAATGCTTGAGTTTGAGTCCTGAAAATATCATGGCACATATTTTCTATTCAATCTGTCTGTACAGTCAAACCCGAACATAACGAAATTGAATAGAGCAAATTATGCTTTATATCGAACACTCAGAAGTACTTCTAGCATCATGCATGTAAAATGTAGTTTTTACAACCAACTACACATTGAATGTATCGAACTCTGAGCGCCCACGATCAATCCACGGCTGCACCAACTCTGGATCATCTCCGGGCAACCATGCTGCCTGGCCTTGCTTCAGTGAAACCCGTGAAACACAGGAGGAGTGGGAGCAGCCCTTTGAAACTCGCACCTCTGACCAGCTTCGCTTTGCAGCGCTCCTATTCGGCAGCCGCCTACCGCATGATCAAGTACGTGCGAGAGGCTCTGAATCTATCGCACAGGCTTTGGGAGAGGAAGGCAGCCCCGCGGAAAGCAGCTCTCTCGCTGCACACTTGCTTTCTGGTGCTTCAACGTGCAACATGATGACAAAACAGCCACAAGCGCTGCCGCTTTCCGACAAACTTGAGGTTACTCACCGCAACGAGCGTGGCGAAAAAAGTCAAATGTTTCAGTGCATTTCAGGATTTCGAGGAGCGTGCCAAGTGCCATCTTCAAAAACAGGTCGGCTATCAGAAACAACGCACACGAATGCCGGAATGCTGATGGCCGCCGCCTCCGCAAGCCACCTTACAATGAGTTGAGGAAGCCTAAACCAGTGATTCTTGGACGCCCATGCATGAAACCTGCCCATCTCTGTCCGCACACTGCAGCAGAAGGCAAAAAATTTTGCCTGCATCTTGGACGTCGAGGGGTTCACGGCGGGCAGTGGCTAGCTCCAGAGATTTAAGGACCGCTACTCCATCCCCAGAAAGTTGGCTGCACACGAGAGACATGCAGTCGATGCAAAAGGCATCGAGAAGGGGGTTCAAGACATGAGGCGCGTTGTGAGGGAGAGGTATGAACTGTGCAATGTCTACAGCATGAATGAAAATGCTTTATTTTGGCAACTGCTGTTGAACGGCACCTTGGTGCTTGAAAATTAGGAGCACCAAGGGGGTAAGAATGAACAAGGCCTGCGTGACAGTTCTCCTCACAAACATGGAGAGATCTTCAAAGCTGAGACTATACTTGTCATTGGCAAGTTCAAGCCGCCCATGTGCTTGTAAGGACGCACTTCACTCCCAGCCACGTACAACTCGAACTCCAATGCTTGGAGGGCGTTGTTTGAGGCGTGGCTGCGCGACTAGGATGACGAGCTTACAAAGAGCCAGTGCAAGATTTTTCTCCTCCTAGATACCAAATTTACATGATTGTAAGTCTACCTATTTTTTTAAATCTGAAAATCCTCGGTGAGGGGGTCGATTTACAATCGAAATCAAAGCATGGCACCATAAATAAAGGTGAGAGAAAAACGAGATGTCAGGGATGCTACAGCGTAGCTGCAATGCCATTTTTGCTCTACGGCTCTGCCCAGTATCATTCAGGTATTCTACAGATTTGTTCAGAAGGATTTTTCTTTTTTCTTTTTACTTTCAACTGTGCACTCCCAGCTCATCTTTCTTTCATCAGCGTGTTTTCCCTCCACTCCCGGTGTATAATGAATTTGGTACTGAAGTTTACTAAGGTTCTTTATAAGCGGGTCCGGGCATGAATTATACCATACATTGAACAAATCACGCTGAATCGCTGCTCGTTATAACTGGGTTTGACTGTAGATGCTCAGATGTCATGCTTGCAAAATGGCTATTCTTGTTTAGGGCATCTTTGCTACCTTTTGTTTTTGTGCTAGGTTGGCACCCATGCAGAAAATGGCATGCATACTCACCCTACAGCTGTAAAGCACTTGGCCAAACTTGGAGTACATGTACCTCTCTTCATCTCGCTTGAGTTCGTATATGACGTTCGTGTCATTCAACATCAGGTTCTCTATGCAGCCTGAGAAATTGGCTGCCACCTTGATGCCCTCCTGGTTGAAGTTTGCCATGCCACCCACATAGAGCTGGAAGAAAACAAAGAAAAAGCCACAAGTGACGCACCAGCAAGGACGCTCCGGCACTGAAACACACGACCACAGGCGTCATAGCAGCCAAAACTTTTTTTGCCAAACCAAGTCGGCAATCTGCACCTTTTCCAAACGTGCACAGCTATGATTCTCTTTGGCATACAGCACAAATGTGCAAGTTTAGTCGCAGCTCTCTACTACATATGGGACAGCACAGCTGGGCAACAAGGTGTAATGGGGAAGATGTGAAAGAATGAGACTGACTGCACGACAAAGCAAAAGCGTTTGTGTCGCCAGTGCAGGTGATGGGCAGGGACAAACCCCCCTAAGACTAACTCACATCCGGCCTTTTACAGAGGTTCAGGAGATGACGGTTCAAGAAAGAATTACCGAATTTGCTCACATAATTTGCGCACTTTCTTTAAATTAAGGATTCAAAAAGGGGGTGCGCAAATTACGTTAAAATTTTCTGAACACGTCGTAAAAAAGCTATAACGGTCATAACGCGGAATATATACAGTATAATGCCACCTATATGTAGACAGGGCCCCCATCTCACATCCCTCGCTGACCAAAAGAAAAGGCTGGCTCCAAATATAACACATACACCCCTTCGTGCCCCGCCCCATGTTATGTAGTTCCCCATGGGGTGGCATGACGGCATGTGTGCAGCTGAAAGCAATAAACATGCAATGATACAATCGCGAAGCGAGCAGTAGGGGGAGGCAAAGGAGATAAGGGCATGATAAAATGGCACAGTTGCGTGTGGCCCTGCCGGCTAGCGGCAAACCGAACAGCAAACAGTTCGGTAGTTTCAGATTCGGGCGCGTGCGCATATGATCGCCCGAGTAAGCAACCGCCAGCACGAGCAAGCCGGGTAAATGGTGCATAATCCGTGTCCTCACCACTTGCACACCCGCACACGGCACCGCGGCCGTCCCGATCTTCCCAAGCCTGCCTTGCATGCACCCGCCTACATGCTGGTGGCCTGGTGCAGTGGAGAGTACAAAATAAGCGTTTTTGTTTTTTTCAAAAATCCAGGTAAAAAATTGGGGGTGCGCAAATTGTGTGCGGGTGCAAATTATGCGAGTAAATATAGTACTTTGCTCTTGTATCTGCTTAAAGACTGTACTGTTTAGCTCACCCTCAGTTCTGCAGCGACCATTTGGCCCAAGCATCTCGGCGGCAAACGTTTTGTTCACTATCTCTGTATTAATGATAACGATTATGATAATGATTTTGCTTTTCTCCTTTGTGGCAGCCACCACGGTGGCTAAGTGGTTATAGCGCTCGACTGCTGACCCAAAAGCCATGGTTTTGATCCCGGCCACGGCGGTCGAATTTCTATGGAAGCGAAATTCTAGAAGCCCAAGTGCCGTGCAATGTCAGTGCACATTAAAGAACTAATCTGAACGAAAAAACGTAGCATTGAAACAGGACACAGAAAGATGAGGACAGGACGGGGCTACAACTTACAACTGAATGAAATCGATGAACAAAAGACACATCCCTTCTCGAGCAAAGACACGCATGCGCAAACTTGAAAGAATGGCAAAACTATGATAATCTAAAAAATGCGGTAAAAGAAAAAATAAAAAAGCGACGAAAAGGGGAGGAATAGCAACCGCTGATGAAGGCTGTTGTACAAACATTAAGTGCGTCTTAGAAACTTTCTTTCTTTTTCCATTAGGTAAATAGATGTGAGTTGTCAGATGTCAGTTGTAAGTGGTAGCCCCGTCCTGTCCTCATCTTTCTGTGTCCTATTTCAACGCTACGTTTGTTCGTTCAGATTATGTATGACCAACTGGCCCCACAGTGTACTCTGTTAAACACATTAAAGAACCCCAGGTGGTCGAAATTTCCGGAGCCCTTCACTATGGCGTCCCTCATAGCCTGAGTCGCTTTGGGACTTTAAACCCCATAAACCATTGCCACGTGTGCTTTCACACAGTCACTACCAGCAGCCTCAAAGCACTGCCATCTGTCATCAGTATACCAAACCAGAGAGAGAAAGGAATTTTAATGAGAGGAAAAGGAGGAGAGGTCGGCCAACCCAGTGTCTAGCAAGTGCTGGTGTATGTCTCTGAATGCCTATTAGAAACACTGTGAGCATTCTTGTAATGACTGCCGAGTAGCCGAAGGTGTCGGGCAAGCATGCTACTGGCTCCGTGGAGATGTGGGTTCAAATCCAGCATAAAGTACTTGGGAGTGTTTTCTTTTTCTCACATAAGAATACATTTCTGATGGAAATTCAAGTCTTGGCATCAACTTTGGCACAGGTTTCCACATTAACTTCGCTGTGATTCCAGAACAATGCTCGACTGAGATTACGTAAAACAAGAACTAAAAGCACGACATGCTTCCAAGTCTTACCTCATCTGCCTCACACGATGTCAGTGGGTCAAAAAACTCACACTAAGCGACTTCATTCGAGCCCTTTTCCTATAAAAGCAGCTCGCACAGCGAATGGCAAGCGTTTATAAATCATGCCAGAAGCTAAACGATTAATTTTATTGTGGCTACATCATTCATTTTATTACAGCTACAGCATGCTCCCTGCCATGGTTACATACAGCTGACAACCCTTTTTGTGCAACCCAGCTATATATTAGGTATTTTCAAGCTATGCATCCAATAGATTTAGGCAACTGTGGTCCAAGATCTTTGGACACAATGGGCACCTCTCTGCTCCATACTCTTTAAAAGCTTACACCACAATGCCTAGTTGCGTGCGGTACACTTCCAGAAACTGCAGCATCCCTGAGTGTCCAAAACCCTTCCATCCCGAATCCATCTTGTCTGCAGTGAAAACACTCTTTAGGGAAAGCCAATAGGGTGCTGGCTTGCCTCTCTGTTCAAGTCGAGCTGAAAGGAGTCGCCTCTCAGCCGTTGGCGGATCACCACACGGTCGACAGTGAAGACCAGCTCCCGGCGGAAACGAGAGATCTGTACATCGTGCCAGAGGTTGTCGTCGAGCAGGCTGCCGCACGCCACCTCTGTAATCACACCTTCACCTCCTGCAATTGCAATGCACACAGGTGTGTCCACAGCACTTTCCCCTGTACACACTGCTGGCTACAAACCACAGGTTGTGCAACTGTTAGGGAACAGCACCTCCATTCCGGTTCACCGCCAAAGATAGTGCTCCCTAAATGGGCAGGCTTAAATTGCCACAACCTCACCTTGTGCTGTGTTTCAACTCTGTGTTTCACAACACATACTATGTTCTGTACAACTGTACATGTCATGCTTGAGCTTACTACACCTACAATTTCTACCTACACTGCCAATAACTGCGGAAGCTTAGCGGTTGCACACACCCAATCAACACTACTTTAGTCTGCAATCAAGGCATACAAAGTAAAAAGCAGTGTATCAAACTGAATGAGAAGCTTTGCATTATCACCTACTGAAACACTCAGCACTGTAAAGGCGCACAAACTCAAGCAGTCCTAGGCACTGCAGCAGAGCCTATGTAAACTGCCGCAGTTTCTGTAAACTGCCGCACTTTACAGTGCAGAGAGCACTATATGCATGCTCTCAGTGAACAGGCAAAGCTGTTTCTTGCAGAGACGCCCTTTCCCACCTTTTCATCATGCACATTACCTACAGCACTATGTAGTAAAGGGCCCACAATCGTACAGGCATCACTGAGTGCACCAAAAACTCGTCCTGTGGCATGATATTTGGGAGTGCGACCCCAAATTGTGCTATGAAATAGTGGAGACACTCTATATGCAAGGCAACGTGAGCAGCTGTGGCGCACAACTACCAACGCGACTTGGTGGCAAGGCAGCACGGCCACCACGTGGTTTGCATTTTGTCACCTCCACAGTGGTGGATTCTACAGTATTGCACGTCACAACAAAAAGGATCTACTGCTAATTAAGTGGCTTTCCTTCATGTGTGGAAAAAACACTGCCTCCAGCCTTGGCCACAATGTTGGCTTTTCAACACCGTTGTTCGTTGCATGCATCCATCATCTATGCCATCTCCTGAGAAAACAGCAATATTTCAGGCTGCAATAATCACTCTGCCAAAACATTTCAAGGCGAAAGCCTTTAATGGCTCATACTGTCGTCCATTACCAGAGGGTGTAACACCTTTGGCAGCGTGTTAACTCGGGAACTAAAAAAGATAGGAGAAAACGAAAGACTGCTTCAGATAGAGGAGGAAAAAACGAACCTAGAAGACAAGCTCGATTACTGTAGATTAATTAGTTAATTAATTATAGGCAAAAATCGAAATTCTGACGAAACAGCGTGAACGTCGATATAGCCAAGGGAATGGTGTGACATCACATCCACCGAAAGTCGTCACGGCATAGTGAAAATTGTCACAGAATGGTAGGAAGAATCTTGGATTTGTGTCAAATTAGATGAAAAAATGTGTAATTAAGCTTAATCAACCCTTAAGATCCCCGAAAGATGTATAATTTGGGTATCGATATAGCCACGGGAACGATGTGACGTCACATCCACCGGAAGTCGTCACGGCATAGTGAAAATTGTCACAGAATGGTAGGAAGAATGTTGGATTTGTGTCAAATTAGATGAAAAAATGTGTAATTAAGCTTAATCAACCCTTAAGATCCCCGAAAGATGTATAATTTGGGTATCGATATAGCCACGGGAACGATGTGACATCACATCCACCGGAAGTCGTCACGGCATAGTGAAAATTGTCACAGAATGGTAGGAAGAATGTTGGATTTGTGTCAAATTAGATGAAAAAATGTGTAATTAAGCTTAATCAACCCTTAAGATCCCCAAAAGATATATAATTTGGGTATCGATATAGCCACGGGAACGATGTGACATCACATCCACCGGAAGTCGTCACGGCATAGTGAAAATTGTCACAGAATGGTAGGAAGAATGTTGGATTTGTGCCAAATTAGATGAAAAAATGTGTAATTAAGCTTAATCAACCCTTAAGATCCCCGAAAGATGTATAATTTGGGTATCGATATAGCCACGGGAACGATGTGACGTCACATCCACCGGAAGTCGTCACGGCATAGTGAAAATTGTCACAGAATGGTAGGAAGAATGTTGGAATTGTGTCAAATTAGATGAAAAAATGTGTAATTAAGCTTAATCAACCCTTAAGATACCCGAAAGATGTATAATTTGGGTATCGATATAGCCACGGGAACGATGTGACGTCACATCCACCGGAAGTCGTCACGGCTTAGTGTCCTCGCAATTTTTCAAATTTTTTCGACAGATAAATCTCAAAAAATGCCAGTTGAGACAATAACTATAGCATAACCGGAAGAGTGATCTAGCCCCAGATTGTGGCACATGCAGAAAAAGCCTTATAGTGTAGCTCCTCAACTAGTTCCAGACAGAGCACTTCCAGTAGTGGCTATGGTTCCAAAAATAAAAGGAAAGGAAGCAGCCACCCACCAAGGTCCACTGCAAAGAGCAGCTGGTTGTGAACCAGCTGAAGGGTGAAGAGGTCACGCTGCGATCCATGACTGTACAGAAGGAGACCGTCCGCATGGTTGGTGCGGAAGCGAAGCCTCAGTGTGTCCTCCGTAGATGTCACCGGCCGGCGGCTCAGGTCCATCACCACATAGCTCTGGCCATCAAGTTGCAATGCCTCCGCCTCTGCACAGGCAGCAACCACAACACAGGCAGTTCAGTCACACATGCCACGTGCAACAAAACACAAATCAGTGTTTTGCGAGATGCATTTCTAATGCCAGATTATCCTTATGCCGCAACACTTCCATCGTGTTCTACAAACAGTGCAACGGCCCACTAAACTTGATGAACACTCGCAGCTATGCCAAAATTGAAATTCTCTGTCTATTTGTTGGGAAAAAGTTCAGATACCAACATTTTCCTTCCTAGTTCCTCATGCTCTACCGGACTGCCATACCAAGGTGCCATCACATTCCATTCACTAGAGTTCAATGCTGCAAAATAAAAGGCATATTTTCTATGCGGGCCAACATGTGACCATTTTTATGGATGTGAATTAACCCCAGGTCAGACCAACAGCACATACTGTTCGTAAATAACTACAAGTTCCCAATTTCTGAAGTGCAAGCATCAAGGCAGGCAGTGAAATATGGTGAATAGGTGCACCACGAGTTCACAATTCTGCACGCCAATTCTGAGTGCGTGGTGTTTCCACGCACTGACCATGGTGCGTGCAACTATTACAACCACAATGTTATTAGCACAGACACACAACACCTGTTCCTGTTTCACACTACTGACACCACCTGCAGATTGACTCCACAGGTGAACATGGTTTGAAATACGCGCTAACAATGACTAGGCTCCAGTTCCTCTGCCAGTACAGCATGCTGCTTCTAACAAGCAACCAGTGATTAAGCATGCATGCTCAAATACTGATCATGTTTACAGATCACTTATGTTGAAATGCAGCACAAGAGAAGCTCCCTGCAAAGGTACACTTGGAAGGCAAATAATATGAGTTTAATTTCAGTCCTGCACATCTATGCGATCAAATGAAATATGAAAGTCATCTTTTTCTCCTCAGTGGTCCCCTCTTTCTGGTTGTTTTCGCTGTTTTTGCCTATAGCGCCAAACAAGAAAATTAGAGTTGGAGGGCTGTACAAGCTGCCACGCTCATGGTAAAACCTGATCCACTTTTGAAAACTGTACATAAATACGGTCCCTCTCTTCTTTCCCCTAATGCAGTGACATATGAGAGGATAAGGCAGCTTCCAGATAAAACTTTGATGCTTTACAGGCACAGCAGAACAGATATTCTCATCTCAGTAGGCATTATAATGGTTTTAGTACCACACTTGCAGTTTTAGTTTCACACGAATGTACAAATTCTTTGACGTCTTCACTGCACCTAATATAAAGGGATAATTTTTTCTTTTTTTCAGATCACAGGCTACCTTTTCGTCACAAAGACTTTTAGTTCATTTGTTTGCTGAAAGACAACATAGCAACATTTCATATATGGTGGAAAACCTCGCTGCTACATTTATGAGTCAACATTTACCAATTTAGCAGGTAACTACGTACATCAAAACTATGAGCTATCAAACTATCAAACGAAAGTTATCGAAAATTCAAAATGGAAAGATCAGATGAAAACATGTTTCACTCACTCAGTACTGAGATTGGGTGCTACCAATCAGAATTGTGCCTAGCGCACATGCAGCGGAAGCTTGCATACAACTGTTGCTTTATCAGGGCAGCCCACAGCCGCACATTTTAATGGAATCCTCCCCCCGTGTATGCGGGGAATCGTCCCCCCATAGACAGGGCAGGGGTGACCAACAACAAAGGAAGCTCCCCGATGTTTCTTTGTTGGTAGTATTGGAAGGCTGTCGGCTCTCCCCACCTCCCCCAAACTCACCTCCCATCCCCTGCCCAGTCTTTCTCTTTACATTTTTGGGCAAGGTGTGTCTAGTGGCTTTTTTTTTTTTTTTGCTGCCTTCTTGGTGTGGTTTGAACAGCACTCACACCTGAAGGTTTGAAGCGGAATGGAAAGTGTCACCCCTAATGTTATTAGTTTTCGTTCGCTTTTACTGCTTCTTTCCAGTTTTTGCGGCATGCGAAAAGCTTTGAGTACTCAGAGACATAATATTTTGGGTGCATTTCGCGGGTATAAAAGAACAATATGCAAACTGGAGGCCACACCAATCACAAAGGCAGTGCTCAATCTGGGTGCCACCTCATTTCTGCTGCCGAAAATGGCCGCTGCGTTGCAACACTTATTGGCTCGAAACGAGCATTTCTGGAGAAGATTAAAATAATAAATATGGGCGTACAGGAGTCACAATGTCCCTTACTCCACACACAAAGAATAAAGACCTCGTGATTTATCTACGTCACAGGGCTCCTTTAAGCAGACTGAAGTGCTTAAAGAGCTTGATTTTCCTTTCAACCAGTTAAATGCCTGTGAAGTGCCAGCCCCTACATTTATGCACTAAACCATTGGATTTGTATCTACAAATACATATGCAGACATGAATGCAATACAAAGCAACACAGCCACCAGCTGGATGATTACAGTCCCTTGTCCAGCTTAGCTGCTTTTGAGGCACTTTTATTATAAAAGATAACAGCAATTAAATAAAAATCAAGAACATCTGCTATGAAAACCATTCTGCCAACCAAAGCCAGCTGTTCAGACAATTCTTCCTTTGAACAGAAGTGGCATAATAAAATGGAGATAAGACACAAGGCCATCCTAACCTTTCACTACTTTTATAGTGTCCTGCCTTCTGGATGCAATCCAGCTCACCTTAGCCCATGCATCTAGGTTGAAAAGCCTTTCCATCAAAACAAGAGATAGCCCACACTCACCATATTCACAGCCGTACAGCTCCACCCGAAGTGAAATGCGGTCCCTCCAGCGGGTTGGATTGATGCGGATGTACTGGGCTATGATGGGCACGTCGAAGGTGTTGTACACCTCTGAGTCACCATCACTGTTTCCTCTGAACAGCTGTAGCACAGGAGATAAAGAAGCCACCTTTGCAATGATACCGCACACGATGTTTGCCCAGAACTGCTGTGTGCACAAATATCTGTCTCCACATTCTCCTACTGCCTGTCTAATCACCAACACAAGGTCAGCACTTTATGCTACGTACTGATTTCTGCTTGACCTCTTTCCACACTAAGAAGTGCCAAGAAGAAGAAAAAAATGTTAAGCAGACATCCTGCACTAAGCTCGCTCATTATCATCATCAGCTTGACTACGCCCACCGCAAGGCAAAGGCCTCTCCCATGTCTCTCCAATTAACCCTATCCTTTGCCAGTTGCAGCCCCCTTATCCCTGCAAACTTCTTAAAGTCATCCACCTACCTAACTTTCTGCCGCCCACTGCTACGCTTGCCTTCTCTTGGAATCCACTCCGTTACCCTTTAAGACCAGCGGTTACCTTGCCTTCGCATTACATGCCCTGCCCAAGCCCACTTCTTCCTCTTGAATTCGACTAGGATGTCATTAACCCGCGTTTGTTCCCTCACCCACTCCACACGCTTCTGAT